>NC_042963.1:1660940-1765940 GCF_901001165.1 Salmo trutta | reverse complement strand
TGTTAATCTGAGAGTGACTGGTGGAGGTGAGAGGGGGGACTCATCTGAGAGTGACAGATGGAGGTGAGGGGGGACTCATCTGAGAGTGACAGATGGAGGTGAGGGGGGACTCATCTGAGAGTGACAGATGGAGGTGAGGGGGGGGGTCATCTGAGAGTGACAGATGGAGGTGGGGGGGGGTCATCTGAGAGTGACAGATGGAGGTGGGGGGGAGTCATCTGAGAGTGACAGATGGAGGTGAGGGGGGGGTCATCTGAGAGTGACAGATGGAGGTGGGGGGGGGGTCATCTGAGAGTGACAGATGGAGGTGGGGGGGAGTCATCTGAGAGTGACAGATGGAGGTGAGGGGGGGGTCATCTGAGAGTGACAGATGGAGGTGGGGGGGTCATCTGAGAGTGACAGATGGAGGTGGGGGGGGTCATCTGAGAGTGACAGATGGAGGTGAGGGGGGAGTCATCTGAGAGTGACAGATGGAGGTGGGGGGGTCATCTGAGAGTGACAGATGGAGGTGGGGGGGGGGTCATCTGAGAGTGACAGATGGAGGTGAGGGGGGAGTCATCTGAGAGTGACAGATGGAGGTGGGGGGGTCATCTGAGAGTGACAGATGGAGGTGGGGGGGGTCATCTGAGAGTGACAGATGGAGGTGGGGGGGGTCATCTGAGAGTGACAGATGGAGGTGAGGGGGGAGTCATCTGAGAGTGACAGATGGAGGTGGGGGGGTCATCTGAGAGTGACAGATGGAGGTGGGGGGGGGGGGGTCATCTGAGAGTGACAGATGGAGGTGAGGGGGGAGTCATCTGAGAGTGACAAATGGAGGTGGGGGGGGTCATCTGAGAGTGACAGATGGAGGTGAGGGGGGAGTCGTCTGAGAGTGACAGATGGAGGTGGGGGGGGTCATCTGAGAGTGACAGATGGAGGTGAGGGGGGAGTCATCTGAGAGTGACAGATGGAGGTGGGGGGAGAGTCATCTGAGAGTGACAGATGGAGGTGAGGGGGGAGTCGTCTGAGAGTGACAGATGGAGGTGAGGGGGGGGTCGTCTGAGAGTGACAGATGGAGGTGAGGGGAGAGTCATCTGAGAGTGACAGATGGAGGTGGGGGGAAGTCGTCTGAGAGTGACAGCTGGAGGTGAGGGGGAGTCATCTGAGAGTGACAGATGGAGGTGAGGGGGTCATCTGAGAGTGACAGATGGAGGTGGGGGGGGTCATCTGAGAGTGACAGATGGAGGTGGGGGGGGGGTCATCTGAGAGTGACAGATGGAGGTGGGGGGGTCATCTGAGAGTGACAGATGGAGGTGGGGGGGTCATCTGAGAGTGACAGATGGAGGTGAAACATGTCAATGACATCACACGTTCAGCCACTGAACACAGAAAAGACGCATCATTGAAGACTGCAGGCCAAGACCTTGCCAGCACACTAACTGTTGTAAAGAGAGTCGGAGAGGAAAGGAGAAAGGAAGTCAGATAGAGAGAGAGAGAAGAAAGTAAAAAAAACAGAGATAAAAAGAGAAGGAGGGCTAAAGGGAATGTGAAAGAACAAGAAAATGAAAAACAGAAAAGGAGAAAGAGGGAGAGAACTATAAAGAGAAAAGAGACTGTGACACACAGTGCTGCCATATGTATGTGGTAGGGATGTTTAGAGAGAGAACCCCACCCTGAGGTTAAGCATGGGCTTGTCTCTGCTTGGCTACACACTGACAGCACAGCATCACTCACTCACTCACACACACACAACATGCACAGTGCAAGCATGGACACAAGTGCACACACACACACATAAAAAGAACTACACCTACACAAGGATACTGCTACACAGAAAGACTCTGGAGAGAGAGAGAGAGAGAGATGGGAGAGAGAGAGAGAGAGAGAGAGAGAGAGAGAGAGATGGGAGAGAGAGATGGGAGAGAGAGAGAGAGAGAGATGGGAGAGAGAGAGATGGGAGAGAGAGAGAGAGATGGGAGAGATAGAGATGGGAAAGAAAGAGAGAGATGGGGAGAGAGAGAGAGAGATGGGGGAGAGAGAGAGAGAGGGGGAGAGAGAGAGAGAGAAGAGAGAGACAGAGAGAAGAGAGAGACAGAGAGAAGAGAGACAGAGAGAGAGAGAGACAGAGAGAAGAGAGAGACAGAGAGAAGAGAGAGAGAGAGAGAGAGAGATCTACAGTAGATATAAACCAGGGATACTCAACTACTATTAGAAAAGATCTGGTCACACATGTCCTAGGTTGCAAAGGTCTGGATGGATATCGTCATTTATCGGAATAGTAACAAACCCCACCTCACAAGCTCATTCCCTGTCATTCTACATGTTGCCATGTATTATGTGTGTTCATATAATACCTGAGTGACTCAAAAAAATCAATGGAGGCGCCCTGTGGGTCGAGGCCCCTGGGCACATAATCTGGCCATGGTAACACTACCTATCTAGGTAACACTGGTCATTTCTGACAGGTTCTAGATAGCTCTCTAAGGTCTGTAAGTGAATGACATAACAAGAGGAAAACTGCCCATGCACTAACAATTTCTAAATTTACAATAACAACTCTCAACAGCAGTAAGTTGAAAACCCGACTGAGTACTGTACATTTATTATTATTATTTATTTGTCAAAAGAACTGGGGGCCGCGGTCCACATTGACCCCGTTCTGGGTCTGGATCCGGACCGCAGTCCGACAGTTGACCAGCCAATATACAGTAGAAAAATATACTGTATAAATAAACTCTCTCTCTCTCTGTCTCTCTCTTCTCTCTGTCTCTTTCTCTCTCTCTTCTCTTTGTCTCTCTCTCTCTCTGTCTCATTCTCTCTCTCTCTATGCCTCTCTTCTCTCTCTCTCTCTCTCTATTTCTCTCTCTCTCTCAAGTTGTAGTGTGCTACAGTGTATAATTGGAGTAATGAGCGTTTTGGTTCAGTCTCAGACCTACAGAGACAGTTTCTCATTAACCAGTAGCCACGGCAACAATAGTCATTAGACCTGACTGGACACACCCTCCTGGCTATAAATAACCAATTAGAGGAGATGTGGAGAGACAGACAGCACAGTTATGTCTGTTATGGGGGAACTATGAGAGTGAAAGAGCTAGAGAGAGGGAGAGTGAGGGAGAGAGAGCGAGTGAGAGAGAGAGAGAGAGAGAGAGAGGGGGGGAGAGAGAGAGAGAGGGAGCGAGAGAGGGAGAGAGAGCGAGTGAGAGAGAGAGAGAGAGAGAGGGAGAGAGAGAGAGAGAGGGAGAGAGAGGGAGAGAGAGCGAGTGAGAGAGAGAGGGTGGGGGAGAGAGGGTGGGGGAGAGAGAGGGAGAGAAACAGAGGGAGAGCGGGAGGGAGAGAGAGAGAGAGAGAGGGAGCGAGAGAGAGGGAGAGAGATCGTGTGAGAGAGAGAGAGAGAGAGAGAGAGAGAGAGAGAGAGGGAGAGAGAGAGAGAGAGAGCGAGTGAGAGAGAGAGAGAGAGAGGGAGAGAGAGCGAGTGAGAGAGAGAGAGAGAGAGGGTGGGGGAGAGAGAGGGAGAGAGAGCGAGTGAGAGAGAGAGCGAGCGAGCGAAAGAGAGCGAGTGAGAGAGAGCGAGTGAGAGAGAGAGAGAGAGAGAGAGAGAGAGAGAGAGAGAGAGAGAGAGAGGGTGAGACTGATATTGCTGCCTAGAAAACAGTAGCAGCATCCTCTCCTGAACTGAGGATATGAAATCTAATATTATTCATCACATGCTTCGCAAACAACAAGTGTAGACTGGTTAGACTAGTGACCATACCCCCCGTGCATCCGGCAAAGGCGGAGGTGTTGCTAACATTTACGATAGCAAATTTCAATTTACAAAAAAAAAAACAATGACGTTTTCGTCTTTTGAGCTTCTAGTCATGAAATCTATGCAGCCTACTCAATCACTTTTTATAGCTACTGTTTACAGGCCTCCTGGGCCATATGCAGTGTTCCTTACTGAGTTCCCTGAATTCCTATCGGATCTTGTAGTCATAGCAGATAATATTCTAATTTTTGGTGACTTTAACATTCACATGGAAAAGTCCACAGACCCACTCCAAAAGGCTTTCGGAGCCATCATCGACTCAGTGGGTTTTGTCCAACATGTCTCTGGACCTACTCACTGCCACAGTCATACTCTGGACCTAGTTTTGTCCCATGGAATAAATGTTGTGGATCTTAATGTTTTTCCTCATAATCCTGGATTATCGGACCACCATTTTATTGCGTTTACAATTGCAACAAATAATCTGCTCAGACCCCAACCAAGGAAGATTAAAAGTCGTGCTATAAATTCTCAGACAACCCAAAGATTCCTTGATGCCCTTCCAGACTCCCTCTGCCTACCCAAGGACGTCAGAGGACAAGAATCAGTTAACCACCTAACCGAGGAACTCAATTTAACCTTGCGCAATACCCTAGATGCAGTTGCACCCCTAAAAATTAAAAACATCTGTCATAAGAAACTAGCTCCCTGGTATACAGAAAATACACGAGCTCTGAAGCAAGCTTCCAGAAAATTGGAACGGAAATGGCGCCACACTAAACTGGAAGTCTTCCGACTAGCTTGGAAAGACAGTACCGTGCAGTATCGAAGAGCCCTCACTGCTGCACGATCATCCTATTTTTCCAACTTAATTGAGGAAAATAAGAACAATCCGAAATTTCTTTTTGACACTGTCGCAAAGCTAACTAAAAAGCAGCATTCGCAAATGGAGGATGGCTTTCACTTCAGCAGTAATAAATTTATGAACTTCTTTGAGGAAAAGATCATGATCATTAGAAAGCAAATTACGGACTCCTCTTTAAATCTGGGTATTCCTCCAGGGCTCCATTGTCCTGAGTCTGCACAACTCTGCCAGGACCTAGGATCAAGGGAGATACTAAAGTGTTTTAGTACTATATCTCTTGACATAATGATGAAAATAATCATGGCCTCCAAACCCTCAAGCTGCATACTGGACCCTATTCCAACTAAACTACTGAAAGAGCTGCTTCCTGTGCTTGGCCCTCCTATGTTGAACATAATAAACAGCTCTCTATCCACCGGATGTGTACCAAGCTCACTAAAAGTGGCAGTAATAAAGCCTCTCTTGAAAAAGCCGAATCTTGACCCAGAAATTATAAAAAACTATCGGCCTATATCGAATCTTCCATTCCTCTCAAAAATTTTAGAAAAAGTTGTTGCGCAGCAAATCACTGCCTTCCTGAAGACAAACAATGTATACGAAACGCTTCAGTCTGGTTTTAGACCCCATCATAGCACTGAGACTGCACTTGTGAAGGTGGTAAATGACCTTTTAATGACGTCAGACCGAGGCTCTGCATCTGTCCTCATGCTCCTAGATCTTAGTGCCGCTTTTGATACCATCGATCACCACATTCTTTTGGAGAGATTGGAAACCCAAATTGGTCTACATGGACAAGTTCTGGCCTGGTTTAGATCTTATCTGTCGGAAAGATATCAGTTTGTCTCTGTGAATGGTTCATCCTCTGACAAATCAATTGTAAATTTCGGTGTTCCTCAAGGTTCCGTTCTAGGACCACTATTGTTTTCACTATATATTTTACCTCTTGGGGATGTCATTCGAAAACATAATGTTAAATTTCACTGCTATGCGGACGACACACAGCTGTACATTTCAATGAAACATGGTGAAGCCCCAAAATTGCCCTCGCTAGAAGCCTGTGTTTCAGACATAAGGAAGTGGATGGCTGCAAATGTTCTACTTTTAAACTCGGACAAAACAGAGATGCTTGTCCTAGGTCCCAAGAAACAAAGAGATCTTCTGTTGAATCTGACAATTAATCTGGATGGTTGTACAGTCGTCTCAAATAAAACTGTGAAGGACCTCGGCGTTACTCTGGACCCTGATCTCTCTTTTGAAGAACATATCAAGACTGCTTCAAGGACAGCTTTTTTCCATCTACGTAACATTGCAAAAATCAGAAACTTTCTGTCCAAAAATGACGCAGAAAAATTAATCCATGCTTTTGTTACTTCTAGGCTCGACTACTGCAATGCTCTACTTTCCGGCTACCCGGATAAAGCACTAAACAAACTTCAGTTAGTGCTAAATACGGCTGCTAGAATCCTGACTAGAACCAAAAAGTTTGATCATATTACTCCAGTGCTAGCCTCCCTACACTGGCTTCCTGTTAAGGCAAGGGCTGATTTCAAGGTTTTACTGCTAACCTACAAAGCATTACATGGGCTTGCTCCTACCTATCTTTCCGATTTGGTCCTGCCGTACATACCTACACGTACGCTACGGTCACAAGACGCAGGCCTCCTAATTGTCCCTAGAATTTCTAAGCAAACGGCTGGAGGTAGGGCTTTCTCCTATAGAGCTCAATTTTTATGGAATGGTCTGCCTACCCATGTGAGAGACGCAGACTCAGTCTCAACCTTTAAGTCTTTACTGAAGACTTATCTCTTCAGTAGGTCCTATGATTAAGTATAGTCTGGCCCAGGAGTGTGAAGGTGAACGGAAAGGCTGGAGCAACGAACCACCCTTGCTGTCTCTGCCTTGTCGGTTCCCCTCTTTCCACTGGGATTCTCTGCCTCTAACCCTTTTACAGGGGCTGAGTCACTGACTTACTGGTGTTCTTCCATGCCGTCCATGGGAGGGGTGCGTCACTTGAGTAGGTTGAGCCACTGACGTGGTCTTCCTGTCTGGGTTGGCGCCCCCCCCTTGGGTTGTGCCGTGGCGGAGTTCTTTGTGGGCTATACTCGGCCTTGTCTTCGGACGGTAAGTTGGTGGTTGTAGATATCCCTCTAGTGGTGTGGGGGCTGTGCTTTGGCATAGTGGGTGGGGTTATATCCTGCCTGTTTGGCCCTGTCCGGGGGTATCATCGGATGGGGCCACAGTGTCTTCTGATCCCTCCTGTCTCAGCCTCCAGTATTTATGCTGCAGTAGTTTATGTGTCGGGGGGCTAGGGTCAGTCTGTTACATCTGGAGTATTCTCTTGTCTTATCCGGTGTCCTGTGTGAATGTAAATATGCTCTCTCTAATTCTCTCTTTCTCTCTTTCTTTCTTTCTCTCGGAGGACCTGAGCCCTAGGACCATGCCTCAGGACTACCTGGCATGATGACTCATTGTTGTCCCCAGTCCACCTGGCCATGCTGCTGCTCCAGTTTCAACTGTTCTGCCTGCGGCTACGGAACCCTGACCTGTTCACCGGACGTGCTTGTTGCACCCTCGACAACTACTATGATTATTATTATTTGACCATGCTGGTCATTTACGAACATTTTAACATCTTGACCATGTTCTGTTATAATATCCACCCGGCACAGCCAGAAGAGGACTGGCCACCCCTCATAGCCTGGTTCCTCTCTAGGTTTCTTCCTAGGTTTTTGGCCTTTCTCAGGAGTTTTTCCTAGGGAGTTTTTCCCAGCCACCGTGCTTCTTTCACATGCATTGCTTGCTGTTTGGGGTTTTAGGCTGGGTTTCTGTACAGCACTTTGAGATTTCAGCTGATGTACGAAGGGCTATATAAATAAATTTGATTTGATTTGAACAGTGAAACGCTTACATACGGGCCCTTCCCAACAATGCAGAGAAAAAGAAAAAAGATAAATAATAGAAAAGTAAAACACGTAATAATAAAAGTAATAATAAATACACAGTAAGTAATGATAACTTGGCTATATACACAGGGTACCAGTACTGAGTCTATGTGCTGGAGTACAAGGTAAATGAGGTAGATGTGTACATATAAATAGGAATAAAGTGACAACAGGATTGATAGTAAACAGTAGCAGCAGTGTATGCGATGCATCCAAAAGGTTGTCATGAACAACAACACTAGAAAGATAAGCATGATTACCTGATAAGGCGTGTGTGTGAGGCGTGTCTGTGAGGCGTGTGTGTGAGGCGTGTGTGTGAGGCGTGTGTGTGAGGCGTGTCTGTGAGGCGTGTCTGTGAGGCGTGTGTGTGAGGCGTGTCTGTGAGGCGTGTGTGTGAGGCGTGTGTGTGAGGTGTGTCTGTGAGGCGTGTCTGTGAGGCGTGTCTGTGAGGCGTGTGTGTGAGGCGTGTCTGTGAGGCGTGTCTGTGAGGCGTGTCTGTGAGGCGTGTCTGTGAGGCGTGTGTGTGAGGCGTGTCTGTGAGGCCTGTCTGTGAGGCGTGTCTGTGAGGCGTGTCTGTGAGGCGTGTGTGTGAGGCGTGTCTGTGAGGCATGTGTGTGTGTAGATGAGAGAGTCGGAGTAAAAAAAATCACTGGCGGAGCGGTTTTGGCCCGCTGGACGCCTGTTGCTCATCCCCTACCCTTGACCAGACAGACCTGTATTACTAGTTATTATCATCAGCACCACAGGTCATTACACAGTCTACAGTACAGCTGGGGCTGAGACAGGGAGACAGAGGGGGAGGAGGGAAGAGTGGGACAGGTGAGGTTGGAATGGGGTGAGGCAGAGGAAGACTAGAGCCACAACTGGGGCTGAGACAAGGAGGCAAAGGCGGAGGAGTGGGAGGGGATGGGGTGAAGGAGAGGAGGACTGGAGCCACTACTGGGGCTGAGACAGGGAGGCAAAGGGGGAGGAGGGAGGAGTGGGAGGGGATGGGGTGAAGGAGAGGAGGACTGGAGCCACTACTGGGGCTGAGACAGGGAGGCAAAGGGGGAGGAGGGAGGAGTGGGAGGGGATGGGGTGAAGGAGAGGAGGACTGGAGCCACTACTGGGGCTGAGACAGGGAGGCAAAGGGGGAGGAGGGAGGAGTGGGAGGGGATGGGGTGAAGGAGAGGAGGACTGGAGCCACTACTGGGGCTAAAACAGGGACAACCTCATAATTTATCTTAATAACTGTATGAACCTCAAAATGATTTATAATCTTTACCATCCTCCACCCTGGAAGGCTGAGAGGCAAAGGTAGGCCTGTCAGTGCTTGTTACCAGGTAGATCTATTGGAGCTGTCTGGTGGTTTTGGGTCCCAATGGGTTCATTCCCAAAATCCCTTCCCTATTTCCCTTTCCTAAAAGGGGAGAGCCTTTCCTCTATCCAGCTCACAGGAAAAACAAGAATAACATTGACATACTCTATGGTCCCGTTAACCCCTCAACGGCCTACTGAACATCCGCCCTCCGAGGAAGAGAGAGAGAAGGGGAGAGGGGGGAAAGAGTGAGGGAGACCTAGATGGCTGAAATAATTATATGCAGATTGGAAATGATATCTGTTCCTTCTCTCTCTGTCTGTCTATCCTCTTTTCTTTCCTCTCCTCTCCACCCTTACTATTTAATATCTTCCTGATTCCTCTCTTTCTCCTGGCTGAGAGGATGGAAGGAAGAGAGGTTGATCAAGTATATGTGGAGAAATATGAGGCATAGAGAATGAAAGAGGGAGACAGAGAGAATGAGAGAGAGAGAGAGAATGAGAGAGAGAGAGAGAGAGAGAATAGGATAGCAAGAGAGGTGAAGATAGGCTGAGTGAAGCAAAGAAATGAGGGAGAGAGAAATCCTCCCTCATACAATGAAGGTTTACTAGAAACGGACTGAGAGACAGGAGGATCAGTTCTGCCATGTTAAACAGATCCCACTGCATGCAGAGCTATCATCTCCTCTCCTCTACTTTCTACTCACCTCGACCTACTCTCCTATCCTCTACTATACATCCTGTCTCCTTCTGTCCAGCCAAAGCTACCTTCTACTCCTTTCTCTTTATTTATATATGCTTTGCAGCAGCAGTAGGATTTATTGATGAACAGACAGACAAGATTGTCAATGTTACCGAAGATGGTTAGGAGGAAAAGGGAGGGAGAAGGGTGCTCCCTTGTGATGACACTGCTATGTAGAAACTAGGGATACCCGATATATCGGTAAACATATTGGAATCGGCCGATATTAGCTAAAAATGCCAACATCGGTATCGGCCCGATGTCAAGTTTAACGCCGATGTGCAAAACCGATGTCAAAGCTGACGTGCATACCTATATAACGTAGGTACATGCCATAACGACGCCACCCAAAATGTTGCGCTACATGTGCAACACAGCATTCCTAACCTAGCCCACAACGTCTGCTGTGTGGATTGAGCAGTCAACAAGTCGAACAGTCATTTGAAAGAGTAAGAACATTTCAGCGAGACGACTCAAAGGCGAAATCCATTAACGGCAAGATAATGGAATTCATTGCCCTTGACAATCAACCGTTCTCTGACATGGGTGATGTTGGCTTTCCGGACTGGTCGAGCACCGGTACACACTACCAAGTGAGCTATTTTTCAGATGTTGCCCTACCGGTATTACACAGTAATAGTGTCACTGCTATTAGCTTCACGACATACTATGGAACGCCGTTTGGGTCTTTGTGTGTCAAAAAAGATACACGTCAAATAACACTATTTGACAATAACACTATTTGACGTGTTAAATAAGCTTTTAATTAGACACGTCAAATAACACAGTTCTATTATAGAATGTTGTGTGTTCTGAATTTGTACGTGCAAACCAAGCGCCAACACTACTATCAGTAGCACTGTCAAAGCTGTACAAAAAGTCTGAAACAAGCAAACACTGGCCACGAACGATGTGTTTACAATACCGCAATGGTAATAAAGCATTATTTGTTTTACCGCAACTTCTGGGGTAGCTAGTTAGCTTGGTACCTAGCTAGCACCAATACAACCAGCCTGAAAACAATGACCAGTAGAAACTGCAGTCATTTTCATTATTCTTAGCAATTTAGGAATCCTTATGATGTAGCCACTTGTTGTTCGCCTATTGAAATTGAACTTCAGTTCATGAAAATAAATAGCTAGCCAGCTACTTAACCCTGTTGCCCAAAGCTAACGTTATAAGCAGCCAGCTAGCTTCATCTGGCTAGTGAGGCTCGATCGAACCGTGTTATGTGTTGTGAAGCTAGCCAACATAAAGGATTAGGCACAATAGTGTAATTTGCAGTTTGCCTTCAAAATAAAATGACCTCTTTGAAAGTGATGCAGAAGGTTACAATTGGTGTAATGCCATATTTAGACTAGATAACGTTAAACAAGGTTGGAATGTGAGGCAATTAAATGGGGTATCAGTCTACTCGGTGACACCCACAGAACACAACTGTAAAGAGTTTACGCAAATATTAGCATTGTAGCTCTTATCGCGGGACTGTGACTGTGTGAAGGCACCTCCCCAGTCAGCATATTGTGTGTATTGACATTCAAATTGCACTGTACAGCTTTACCTAAGGATTGGGGATCAATGAAACGGGGTATCAGTCTACTCAATACACAACATCCTCCTTAGAGTTATCAGACTCCAAAACATCCACACCGTATTGTTTTTCCTCTGAAATAGTGGTCAATACACATAGGTTGACAATAAATGTGGCTCAATTCACAGTTGTTTCGAGTCCCGCAATAAGAGCTAATGTTCTCTGGGTGTCACTGAGTAGACTGATACCCCATGTCATTGAGCCACAATCCAAAGGCAAGGCTGTGCAGTGAAATAAGAATGCCCCAATGCAATTCTAAAGTATCATACATCCAGTGTGATTTCAACTGATTTTGTCAAATTAACAAATTATTGTCTTTTGTTGAATTTATATAACAACATTCCAACCTCGTTAAGCATGATCTATTCAATTATGGCATAAGTATACTACTTGTATTCATTTACATCACTGTCAATGACATAGTTTTATTTTGAAGGCTAACCGCAAAGTCCACTATTGTGGCTAGTCCTTATTGTGGCTAGCTTCACATAGATGTGTCCGACCACCATTAATCAAATAGGAACTGTCTTATAAATTAGGGTTATTTTAGATGATGACACCTAGCTATATAATTAGCTAGCTAACTACAGCTTCTGAAACAGATTATGTCGTTTTGCTATGTTTTTGGGGAAGAACATTTTTTGCATCCATGAGCTAGCTAGCTTTTTTTTGTGACCAGCACTGTAGGTGCGCAAGACAACTTTACCAGATTCATAGCATAAGTATCGATGAACCGTTGTGACTTGAAATACGAGTGATAGTGTAATCAATGTGTAATAACTACGTAAAAAATGTATAAACACATAAAATGATTATGTGACGTGCAGTCATGTTCACGTCCTGATTGGTCAACAAGCTTATTTGACACGTCAAATAGTGTTATTGACGTGTATCTTTTTTGACACGCAAAGACCCAAACGGCGTTCCATAGAAATCCTGGTTGAGAATGAAACAACTGAACAAATGAACAACAAAACAGGACAGCAAGTAAGTGAAAAAAATTGGTTTTGATTATGTTTTTCTGGTAATGGGGACATACGTAAAGGCCAAAAAAATTACTTTTTGGTCAGTGTGGTGTGTGTGTGTGTGTGTGTGTGTAACCTTTATTTAACTAGGCAAGTCAGTTAAGAACAAATTCTTATTTACAATGGTGGCCAAACCCGGACGACGCTGGGCCAATTGTGCGCCGCCCTATGGGACTCCCAATCATGGCCGGATGTGATACAGCTTGGATTCAAACCAGGGACTGTAGTGACGCCTCTTGCACTGAGATGCAGTGCCTTAGACCGCTGCGTCCATGTGTGTATGTTAACTATTTAACTGTACTAGAATGCTTAAAAGGCCGCTAAAGTTTTAAATATCGGTTATCGGTATTGGTTTTTTGGGCAAGGAAAATATTGGATTTCGGTATCAGACAAAAATGTCATATCGGTGCATCACTAGACGTGACGCTTGGCATTCAAGCCAAAGAGTTCAATCTTGGTTTCATCAGACCAGAGAATCTTTTTTCTCATGGTCTGAGAGACTTTTAGGTACCTTTTGACAAACTCCAAGAGGGCTGTCATGTGCCTTTTACTGAGGAATGCCTTCCGTCTGGCCACTCTACCATAAAGTCATGATTGGTGGAGTGCTGCAGAAATGGTTGTCCTTCTGAAAGGTTCTCCCTTCTCCACAGAGGAACTCTGGAGGTCTGTCAGAGTGACCATCGGGTTCTTGGACAGCCCTGACCAAGGCCCTTCTCCCCCCATTGTTAAGTTTGGCCGGGCAGCCAGCTCTAGGAAGAGTCTTGGTGGTTCCAAACTTCTCCCATTTAAGAATGATGGAGGCCACTGTGTTCTTGGGGACCCTCAATGCTGCAGAAATGTGATGGTACCCTTCCCCAGATCTGTACCTTGACACAATCCTGTTTCAGAGCTCTACGGACAATTCCTTTGACCTCATAGCTTGGTTTTTGCTCTGACATGCACTGCCAACTGTGGGACCTTATATAGACAGGTGTGTCCCTTTCCAAATCATGTCCAATCAATTGAATTTACCGCAGGTGAACTCCAATCAAGTTGTAGAAACATCTCAAGGATGACCAATGGAAACAGGATGCACCTGAGTTCAATTTCGAGTATATAAGGTATTTCTGTTTACATTTTTTTATACATTTGACAAAATATCTAAAAACCTGTTTTCACTTTGTCATTATGGGGAATTGTGTGTAGATTGATGAGGGGTAGATTGATTAATTAATTTAATCCATTTTAGAATAAGGCTGTAACATAACAACATGTCTGAATACTTTCCCAATGCACTGTAAGGACAACTCAGAATATGCTATTCTGTTCTTCTGAAATAGGCTACATTTTCTACATAGCATGTTTCTTTAGACCTGATGGATTTATTGTGATGGTGTAGGCTATATTAAATGGATGTACAATATTAGACTTTTTAAAATGTAGATGTTCCAAAGGTCTGCATCAGTGGCTTGTGGGCTATGTGTGGAAGCCAGGAGATGCTATAAGTGTTTATATTAATTAACGGTCAATTACCGTGAGACCGGCAGGTATTTGCATGACAATCACCGGCTGACAAAATTTCATGACTGCCACAGCCCTAGTCTGAATCAGTCCTTATTACAGAGAGAGTAGGGACAAGGGAGCGCAGAAAGAGGTGGAGGTTAGGAGACATAGTGGGTTGAGAGTCACAGTTTAGGACATCATTATGGCTGACCAACTGGATTTCTTAACAAGACAGGGTGTGTGTATCTGTGTGTGTGGAAATATCAGGTGAGCAAAAGACGGCGCAGTGTCATCCAGTTAGCTGTAACTGAGCCCGCGGAGAAGAGCTTACACTGCGCAGTCTCCTTATCCCTCCTCCTTAAGTGTGTGTGGGTTTATGTATGTGTGTGTGTGCATGCGTGGTGTGTTTACCTGTACGAGGAGCTCCAGCTTCCTGTCGTCCAGGAGATGGACCTGACATCGCCGCCCCTCTGTCATCTGAGAGAGAGAAGGAGAGAGATGTGTTAGGCTCTGAACATGAATTCAAACGGACGACTAGAAAAACCTTAAACCAAGTTTATTCAGCCCACTGGATGCTTCAGCTGCAAACACACGTGCACATTAGGGATGTAACTTTTCAGAACTGTCCATTTGTTTCCCATACTGCCTAAATGTTGTCTTTGCGGTCGAATGGTCTGGTAGCAGTTCCTCTTCATCCGGTCACTTCTCCATGTTTATTAGTGACTTTCTGTTCACCGTACTCAACAGACTTTGGACATACACTACCGTTCAAAAGTTTGACGTCACTTAATAATTAGGGCTAGGGGGCAGTATTGAGAATTTTGAAAAAAATATGTGCCCATTTTTAACTGCCTCCTACACCAACTCAGAAGCTAGAATATGCATATTATTGTTCGGGTTTGGATAGAAAACACTCTGAATTTTCTAAAACTGTTTGAATGGTGTCTGTAAGTATAACAGAACTCATATGGCAGTCAAAACCCTGAGACAAATTCTGACAGGAAGTGGATACCTGATGTGTTGAATTACCTTTAAGCCTATGCCATTGAAACACACAGGGGCTTATTAATCGTTGAGCACTTCCTATGGCTTCCACTAGATGTCACCAGTCTTTACAAAGTGTTTTGAGTCTTATACTGTGAGATCTGACCGAACAAGAGCCTTGGAACGGTGGTGGCCGATTAGACTCTGGCGCGCGAGTTCATGTTAGGTACTCTCGTTCCAATACGTTTTAAAAGAGAATGCAATCGTCCGCCTTCAATATTATTCATGTTCTGGTTAAAAAAGGCACTAATGATTTATGCTATACAACGTTTGACATGTTTGAACGAACGTAAATATTTTTTTCCCCCTCGTTCATGAAGAGAAGTCCGGCGGGCATAGATCATGTGCTAACAACACGGAGCTTTTTGGACATAAATTATGAGCTTTTTCGAACAAAACTACATTTGTTATGGACCTGGGATTTCTGGAAGTGACATCTGATGAAGAGAATCAAAGGTAATGGATTATTTACATAGTATTTTCGATTTTAGATCTCTCCAACATGGCGGTTAGTCTGTATCGCAAAGCGTATTTTTCTGGGCGCAGTGCTCAGATTATTGCAAAGTGTGATTTCCCAGTAAGGTTATTTTTAAATCTGGCAATCCGGTTGCGTTCAAGAGATGTAAATCTATAATTCTTTGAATGACAATATAATATTTTACCAATGTTTTCGAATAGTAATTATTTAATTTGTTGTGCTCATTGACTGGCGGTTATTGGAGGGAAACGATTTCCTGAACATCAACGCCATAGTAAAACGCTGTTTTTGGATATAAATATGAACTTGATAGAACAGAAAATGCATGTATTGTCTAACATAATGTCCTAGGAGTGTCATCTGATGGAGATTGTCAAAGGTTAGTGCATAATTTTAGCTGGTTTTCTGCTTTTGGTGACGCCTGTCTTTGAATTGACAAAACATTACACACAGCTATTGTCAATGTACTCTCCTAACATAATCTAACTTTATGCTTTCGCCGTAAAGCCTTTTTGAAATCGGACAACGTAGTTAGATTAAGGAGATGTTTATCTTTCAAAGGGTGTAAGATAGTTGTATGTTTGAGAAATTTGAATTATGACATTTAATTGTTTTCAAATTTGGCGCTCTTGATATTTCACCTGTTGTTGATAGGGTGTACCAGGGGTGGGACGCTTGCGTCCCACATAGCCCCTAGAGGTTAGAAATGTCCTTGTTTTTGAAAGAAAAGCACATTTTTTGTCCACTAAAATCATATCAAATTGATCAGAAATACAGTGTAGACATTGTTAATGTTGTAAATGACTATTGTAACTGGAAATGGCAGATTTTTTATGGAATATCTACATAGGCGTACAGAGGCACATTATCAGCAACCATCACTTCTGTGTTCCAATGGCACATTGTGTTAGCTAACCCAAGTTGATCATTTTCAAAGGCTAATTGATCATTAGAAAACCATTTTGCAATTATTTTAGCACTGCTGAAAACTGTTGTTCTGATTAAATAAGCAATAAAACTGGCCCTCTTTAGACTAGTTGAGTATCTGGAGCATCAGCATTTGTGGGTTCGATTACAGGCTCAAAATGGCCAGAAACAAAGACCTTTCTTCTGAAACTCGTCAGTCTATTCTTGTTCTGAGAAATGATGGCTATTCCATGCGAGAAATGGAGGAATAGAAAGAGGAGTGGGAGGCCCCGGTGCACAACTGAGCAAGAGGAAAAGTACATTAGAGTGTCTGGTTTGAGAAACAGACGCCTCACAAGTCCTCAACTGGCAGCTTCATTAAATAGTACCCGCAAAACCCCAGTCTCAACGTCAACAGTGAAGAGGCAACTCCGGGATGCTGGCCTTCTAGGCAGAGCTCCTCTGTCAAGTGTCTCTTTTCTTTTGCCCATCTCAATCTTTTCTTTTTATTGGCCAGTCTGAGATATGGCTTTTTCTTTACAACTCTGCCTAGAAGGCCAGCATCCCGGAGTTGCCTCTTCACTGTTGACGTTGAGACTGGTGTTTTGCAGGTACTATTTAATGAAGCTGCCAGTTGAGGACTTGTGAGGCGTCTGTTTCTCAAACCAGACACTCTAATGTACTTGTCCTCTTGCTCAGTTGTACACCGGGGCCTCCCACTCCTCTTTCTATTCTGGTTAGTGACAGTTTGCGCTGTTCTGTGAAGGGAGAAGTACACAGCGAACATGAACATGAATTATGCCCCTATTTCAGATTACTCTGACATTTTTCTTACGCTGTACCCAATGATTTATGAAAACTTGCTTGTTAGGTCAAGGTCCTCATTGTAGTTTTACAGACATGCTTAATACATTTTATATACACACTTTATTTTAATATTTATGAAATGCATATTGTTATTTTTGGTAGCACTTATTTGTTTTTCCTTCGCCTCCAACTCCATGCGATACGTGGACTGGATGTGGGTGGGGCTAGATCTACAGAAGGGTGCTAATTAAAAAAACTCACAAAAGCTCTGACGAAGGCTGTGAGGCCAATACGTAAAGCTTATTAAAGATCAGTGATACTATCAAGAGCAGTGTGCGCGTTCCTTCTTAGTTTTTCTCAGTAAAACATCTTAAAACTAGCGTTGCAATATGGATTCCACACTAATAACCAAAAAACTACAAATCACAAGTGAACAAGGGCATGTGGTCTTTGCTCCTCCTGTCACGGTTGTCGTCGGTGAATGAGGACCAAAATGCAGCAGGTACGTGTATGCTCATTTTGACTTTTATTTAACAATCAAAAGAACACTCCAAAACAAACAAACCACGAAAACGAACGAACAACAAAACAGTCTGGCAAAGCCTAGGGCTGAACACAGAACAATCACCCACAAATCACAAACACAAACACACCCTTAATTATGGGACTCTCAATCAAAGGCAGATAGACAACACCTGCCTTCAACTGAGAGTCCCAACCCCAATTAACCAACATAGAAACACACTCACCAGACTAGACATAGAAATACATACACATAGACTATAAACCAAAACCCCGGAAATACTAAATCAAACACCCTTAAACCAAACACACCATCCTGAACCACATAAAACAAATACCCTCTGTCACGCCCTGACCAAACTACAAAACAATTAACCTTATATACTGGCCAGGACGTGACACCTCCTCTCAGCATAGAGCACACAGACACACGCAGTGCTGTAGAATGTTTAAATTCATCTTAGACTTAACAAGGATAGCTGAGCTGAAACCACAATAGACCAATAGATTATATTTCCTGTGTGTGTGTGTCTTCCTGCTGGATATATCTGACATTCCTCTCCTAAAGGGGGAAGTCCACCAACAGCTAGACAATCAGAGCATTAGACAGACAGACCTTTCTATCTCTTTCCCTCCTTTTTCACTGTATTATCTCGTGTTCATAATGTGTCTGTGTGTGTTAGCCAAAACTGGCATTACTACGCTGCCAAGTTTGGGTGTAAACATTGGAGCAGGTGGAACGACAGTACATCAGACTGACACACACACACACACACTATCCTTTCCAACACAATGTTGCTAATCTGCAAGTGTCTGTTATTGTGTTGTACTGTATGTGGGAGTGTGGTTGTGTGCGTACATGCATACATTATGTGTGTGTTGGTGTGTGCATATGTGAGTGTGTGTGTTAGTGTGTGTATGCATGTGTGTGTGTTGAGCACATGTGGACTGTCTTTGCAGTGTAACAGGAAGAGGAGACCCTGGGGAAAACAAACTCTTCAGGCCCTGCCCACATCCTCACATCTGGGGGAGAGGAGGGAGGGAGAGGAGGAGGAAAGGAGGAAGGAGGGGAAAGACTGGGAGAGAGACAAGCCATAGCACAAGAACCCCAAAGGGGTGAGATGGGTTATGTGTCCTAATGTGTTTTTAATGTCCTTCCTATCTCCAAAACATGTTTTCCAGAGACAGCGAAAAAGAGTGGACCGAGGGCAGGTGGACAGTCAGCCATCCCCTATTGATAAACACCCTGAGTCATCCCACTGGCACCTGGCATAACTGCTGGCACACCTCTTATAACATAGGATCACTATACCAGATGTTCGTGTGACTTTGTGTGGGCAGTGGGTACACCTCACCATGTGCTCCAATATAGCAGTAGGGTGAGAGATTGGAGGTGAGAATTGGCAGCGGACTGAGGACAGAGCGAGACAGAGAGAGAGAGGGATAGTTCAGCACTGTTTCAACACACATCCCTGTGTGAGTTCTGCCCTGAGGCTGCTGCCAGTGTGTGTGTGTGTGTGTGTGTGTGTGTGTGTGTGTGTGTGTGTGTGTGTGTGTGTGTGTGTGTGTGTGTGTGTGTGTGTCTTTAGGCTGCAGGCTCCAGCTTCTTTTGATGGGTTTTGCGTCCCTCCCATTCTGTTTAGAGTGGCTGCACCCGCACTCACACACACCCTCCACCTCTCCCAGGAGCTGTCTTCTCCATCCTCCTAATAATAGGAGAGGTCATCTGAAAGTAGCTTTTCCCATAGATTAGTGCAGGTACTTCTACTAGCCTACAGTGTGTCTCAATCCACAGTCCGCTTTGTATATATTGTTATTTTTTTTACTGCTGCTCTTTAATTACTTGTTACTTTTCTCTTATTCTTATCCTTATTTTTTTAACTGCATTGTTGGTTAGGGGCTTGTAAGTAAGCATTTCACTGTAAGGTCTACACCTGTTGTATTCAGCATTTCACTGTAAGGTCTACACCTGTTGTATTCAGCATTTCACTGTAAGGTCTACACCTGTTGTATTCGGCGCATGTGATTAATACAATTTGATTTGATGTGTTGCACTCGTTTTACTCGCTGTGACATGTGTGCTATGCAGAACTACAGGTCACTCCCCAGTTCCTGGAGTTTAGTTCTCCCACATACTCAAGAGCGTAGGTGTAAATGAGCCGTCAGTCAGGCATAGTCTGGTCTGTGTGTATATTCTCCCCCAAATGACTCTTCTGCTTTCCCAAGATTCCCGAATACCAGTCAGTCCATGCTGCCTGTCCAAGATCTCCCTGTCTGGACAGAGATAGATTAGGATAGAGATCACTGGCCAAAAAATCTGCTGACCCCTGAGACCTGCAGCGCAGACAAAGATACTGCTGCAGCACGCAAACACACACACACACACACACAGAGAGACAGCTGGCTGTTTTATCTACATACAGGCAGCATCCATTTTCTCTCTCTCTTATAATAAACTACACCAGTGAATGAGGAAACTTTGCTTGAGGCACTAGGGGAGAATATACACCACAATAACAGGCAAAGTTACAAATCACTGGCTCAGGGCTATCTGTTTAGGTAACCCACTCCAAGGAGGAAATGGTCATTAAACCTATACAATATTCAGTGATATAAAAAAAAATATTCACTGAGAATCGAAGGCTACAACATGTAACAAAGTGTTTACACTTGTTATAGTAAATGGTAGTGAATGTTACCAAAAACATATATAACGTTAGGTAATTTATAAACTACACTATCAAACTCATCAGATAACCTTCCATTCACTGTACAGAAACATCATGAGACAGCAGTCAGGTCAAATCTACTAGGAACACAAGACCATTGTTGTTCAGAACCGGATATTTCCATAACACAATTACTACAGCAATTGAAAGTGCAGTCTACATGGACAGTCTAGTTATGACAATAACTATCTGTGACTAGCTGGCAGGTTTGAAATGTTACCTTGAAGCATTATTAGGCTAAAGCACGGAGTTGGAGCACAGGACGTTCTTGTTGTATCATTGTGGCCCTAAACTGGAAACACAATCTCTGCAACTTGGTATGCAGGCTCTCTTTACACGCGCACCATACTGTCATAACTGTAATAACACTGTAATAACACAACACATCACATGGGGAAAATAGACACGATGCTAGTCTAGTGACTGGAGCAGCATTGTGAGGTTGAATCGGTAAACAAGCTGTAGCTAGGCATTATCAGAATGATTCAGTCGACGAACTTCCTTTACCCATAACAAGACAAGTTTGAATGCATCCCTTGGTAGGCTAGAGCATGGCTGTCTCTGGTCACATCCGTGGACAGGGCAGAAATTATAGCTGGTTTGCTGAGCTAACGTTAGTTGGATGGCTATTTCATTTTAAATAGGCTATTCGGTTCTAGCCTACCCAGCGATATGTCAAAACACAAACCCGCATTTTTCGGAAATAGACTATTTGGACCATGTTAATTTAGACACGCACACATGGTCGAATAAATAATGAAAGCGGTCGACGTTCTGATATGGGGCGATACAGCAGAAAGGCGAAGATCGACGTTTACCTTTGAAAATGTCGGGGTCGCTCAGACATAAAATCCCACACGGATGTTTTAGATTTGTCGAGCCCGAAATAATCCCAATAAAAAATGCATTAAATCCAGTTGGTAAAATCCTGGTTTCCCCGGTCTAGAACGGCATCAGCATCCATGCAATAGTGACGGGTGCAACTCACACAGGAGAAGAGTTGCAACCTGATTCCCGTTTTCCGTTAAACCGGTCTGACAACGGAGCCAAGACATCCCATCTCCTTCTGAACAAGCACTCTCCCACACACAACGCAGCGACCCTGGCCCGCTTCCAACCAGTAGAGCTGCACCGTTCAATGGCTCATCCTCCCACCGAAACAGAGGGCTTCTCCCCGGCTACTCAGACCATCCGACTCCCTCCTCTCTCCCTGGCGACTCCGGCGCCTAGCAGAAACGCTATGAAAATGCAGAGGGTGGCTGTACCAAAGAAGACAGAGAGGACCGACGGAATTAAATAATAATCTCAAACGGTCTGTTTTACTCAATTAAACCACACAATTTGGTTTTCTTCTCTTCTCCCTCGCCCTCTTTCCTCTTGCCTGTTCTGAAAATACGGGAATAATGGAGGCAGGCTGTGGGGGCGGGGAGAGAGTAAAGGGGACATTTCTTTCTGCAGCTCGCAGTCATGAGAAACTGCAGATGGCTGTGTGTGTGTGTGTGTGTGTGTGTGTGTGTGTGTATGTCTGTGTCTGTGTGCTGAGAACAGCCGAGGAACGACCTACAAACAGACATCTGGATCTGCACACCAGGAGCCCAAAATCATCTGGGAAAGGTCTCTCACTCTCTCTCCCTCTCTCATTCTCCTCTCTTTCTCTCTCTCTCAATTCAACAATTCAATTCTATTTCAATTTAAAGGCTTTATTGGCATGGGAAACATATGTTTACATTGCCAAAAGTATGTAGACACCTGCTTGTCGAACATCTCATTCCAAAATCATGGGAATGAATATGGAGTTGGTCCCCCCTTTGCTGCTATAACAACCTCCACTCTTCTGGGAAGGTTCCCACTAGATGTTGGAACATTGCTGCAGGGACTTGCTTCCATTCAGCCACAAGAGCATTGGTGAGGTTGGGCGATTAGGCCTGGCTCGCAGTCGGCGTTCTAATTCATCCCAAAGGTGTTCAATGGGTTTGAGGTCAGGGCTCTGTTCAGTCAAGTTCTTCCACACCGATCTCGACCAACCATTTCTGTATGGACCTCGCTTTGTGCACAGGGACATTGTCATGTTGAAACAGGAAAGGGCCTTCCCCAAACTGTTGCCACAAAGTGGGAAGCACAGAATCGTCTAGAATGTCATTGTATTCTGTAGCATTAAGATTTCTCTTCAGTGGAAATAATGGGCCTAGCCAGAATCATGAAAAACAGCCCCAAACCATTATTCCTCCTCCACCAAACTTTACAGTTGGCACTACGCATTGAGGCAGGTAGAGTTCTCCTGGCATCTACCAAACCCAGATTTGTTCGCCGGACTGCCAGATGGTGAAGCGTGATTCATCACTCCAGAGAACGCGTTACCACTGCTCCAGGGTCCAATGGCAGCGAGCTTTACATCACTCCAGCCGAAGCTTGGCATTGTGCATGGTGATCTTAGGCTTGTGTGCGGTTGCTCAGCCATGGAAACCCATTTCATGTAGCCCCTGACGAACAGTTCTTGCACTGACATTGCTTCTAGAGGCAGTTTAGAACTTGGTAGTGAGTGTTGCAACAAAGGACAGATGATTTTTACGTGCTTCTAGACTCGGCGGTCGCGTTCTGTGAGCTTGTGTGGCCTACCACTTCGTCGCTGAGCTCCTAGACGCTCCTAGACGTTTCCACTTCACAATAACAGCACTTACAGTTGACCGGGGCTGCTCTAGCAGGGCAGAAATTTGACGAACTGACTTGTTAGAAAGGTGGCATCCTACGACGGTGCCACGTTGAAAGTCACTGAGCTCTTCAGTAAGACCATTCTACTGCCAATGTTTGTCTATGGAGATTGCATGACTGTGTGCTCTATTGTATACACCTGTCAGCAACAGGTGTGGCTGAAATAGCCGAATCCACTAATTTGAAGGGGTGTCCACATACTTTTGTATATATAGTGTATGTTTACATTGCCAAAGCAATTGAAATAGATAATAAACAAAAGTGAAATTCCCTGTGGCTCAGTTGGTAGAGCATGGTGTGTGCAACGCCAGGGTTGTGGGTTCGATTCCCACGGGGGCCAGTACAAAATAAAATAATAAATGCATGAAATGAAAAGTCGCTCTGAGAGTGTCTGCTAAATGACTAAAATGTAAAATGTAAATAAATAATAATAAATGAATAGTAAACATTACTCTCACAAAAGGAATAGAGACATTTCAAGTGTCATATTATGGCTATAAACAGTGTTGTAACGATGTGCAAATAGTTAAAGTACAAAAGGGAAAATAAATAAACTCACTTCCGCTTCTTTTCCTGCTGGTTTCTAAAACAGTTCTCCTAGCTAGCTCATGGGTTTGGTTTGGGCTGACTATAGATGCTGCCTGGCCGTGGAACTGCATCTCATTCTGAATGACCTAAATTTGTGTTCACTGTCCAGTTGGAGAAACCATTTGAACTACAGAATGAATCAGGTTATTCAGGGTCTAATACAAGTGTAGGTCTCTCTCTTTTTTTTAAATGCCCATAATATTATTGACTATTTTGGCCGATTCTGTGTGTGTGTCTATCTGTTGGTGGGTGGTCTTGTCTTATGCTGGTGGCATGACAGTTGAAGCCATAGTAGGCTATGTGCAACTGTCTTCTTGGTTATCCAGATGACACGCTAGACCATGACTATATCATACAGCTGTCCCCACAGAGACACGAAGCTATCATATAGGCTGGTTGAACGTTAGTGACTATAGGTCTGTAATAGCATGCTATATGTTCTGGAATCATACTGGTTAAGCTACTCACTAGTTTGAATGATGTTTTTGTCAAATATAACAACACTTGCTCTACCACAGAGTGATGTACATCTGTTGGCACCATGACAGTAACATTATAATAAGAATCATCAGTAGAAAAACGTTGTCTTAAAACCTTTGGCGTCAACATGGTGCATTAAAAGCCCAGATTTTAGTTAGCAGAATATGGTGTCTATGGTATCTACTGTAGAGGACAGGAGAAAGGAAAGACGTGTATCCTTTTTCTGTTAGGTCTCTGTGTTTCTGGGTATTTTTGGCCTGTTCCAGACACCGGAAACTAGCCTGTCCAACTTAAATATCACCAGATGACTATAACTTTGGCCTGATACACTCTCTCCCTCTCTCTCTCTCTCTCTCTCTCTCTCTCTCTCTCTCTCTCTCTCTCTCTCTCCCTCCCCCTCTCCCTCTGTCTCCCTCGCTCTCCCTCTCCCTCTCTCTCTAAATACATACCTCTCTTTATTGGCAGTGTTACTATCACAAGGGTCCCGTTGTTTAGCTAAGACAAGAGAGTTATGGAGGGAGGGAGGAGAAGAGGGAAGGAGAGAAAAAGAGAGAGGGAGATATGAGTGGAGAAAGGAGTAAGGGACATAGGGAAATAATAAAAAAGGAGAGGGTAATGGGAAGAGAGGAGGAACTGGAGGAACCCATGATGCACTGGACCTATTGTAATGGATCGAAGTCACATCAGAAAACTGTTATACTACAAGGAACTGGGTGAGAATGACAGTAAAAGCCAGTTGAGGGTAGGAGCCGTTAAAAGAGGATTTGGGTGGGGATATGGGGAGTTTGGGGAGAGGTGGGTAGTGGTGGTGGGTTGGTGGTAGTGATTATGGGTCTAGGTTAGAGGTCATCTATATTGGTGGAATGTGATATAAACCGTGCTGAACAGTTAATGAAAGCAAGATGGATACTCTTTAAACTGAGTCTGTAGGCTACACACACACATGTGCACACACACACACACACACACACACACACACACACACACACACACACACACACACACACACACACACACGCACAAGCGCATATGTACAAGCAAAATCAGAAAACATACAGCATGTGAATGATGTAGAAAGACTCCATATATATGGTTCCAGAGACGTCTCAGGGAGGGTCACAGAGCAGCCAGGAATGTATAGAAAAAATGACTGACTGGGAGAGATCTGTTTTGTTTGTGCGAGTGTGTGTCTGCATGTGTGTGTGAGCTCCACTCACCATCCTGTGAGTGAGTGAAATGTGTTTCTAGTTATGTTCTGAAAATCAGAAACACACAGAGATACAGTATTTCTATAGCCAAGTCTGCTTTGTTCTCATTTTACTACATAGCTCTATTCCCAAAGCTTTCCTAAACAACACTATTACCAGATCTTTCGTAAACTACACTATTCCCAGATCTTTCCTAAACTACACTATTCTCAGATCTTTCCTAAACTACACTATTACCAGATCTTTCCTAAACTACACTATTACCAGATCTTTCCTAAACTACGCTATTACCAGATCTTTCCTAAACTACGCTATTACCAGATCTTTCCTATACAGTTGAAGTCAGAAGTTTACATACATCTTAGCCAAATACATTTAAACTCAGTTTTTCACAATTCCTGACATTTAATCCTAGTAAAACTTCCCTGTTTTAGGTCAGGTAGGATCAACACTTTATTTTAAGAATGTGACATTTCAGAATAATAGTTGAGAGAATGATTTATTTCAGCTTTTATTTCATTCATCACATTCCCAGTGGGTCAGAAGTTTACATACACTCAATTAGTATTTGGTAGCATTTCCTTTAAATTGTTTAACTTGGATCAAACATTTCGGGTAGCCTTCTACATGCTTCCCACAATAAGTTGGGTGAATGTTGGCCCATTCCTGCTGACAGAGCTGGTGTAACTGAGTCAGGTTTGTAAGCCTCCTTGCTTGCACGTGCATTTTCAGTTCTGCCCACAAATGTTCTATAGGATTGAGTTCAGGGCTTTGTGATGGCCACTCCAATACCTTGACTTTGTTGTCCTTAAGCCATTTTGCCACAACTTCGGAAGTATGCGTGGGGTCATTGTCCATATGGAAAACCCATTTGCGACCAAGCTTTAACTTCCTGACTGATGTCTTGAGATGTTGCTTCAATATATTCACATAATTGTCCTTCCTCATGTTGCCATCTATTTTGTGAAGTACACCAGTCCCTCCTGCGGCAAAGCACCCCCACAACATGATGCTGCCCCCCCCCCCCCCCCCCCCCCCCCCCCCCCCCCCCGCCCCCGTGGTTGGGATGATGTTCTTCAGCTTGCAAGCCTCCCCCTTTTTCCTCCAAACATAACGATGGTCATTATGGCCAAACAGTTGTATTTTTGTTTCATCAGACCAGAGGACATTTCTCCAAAAAGTACGATCTTTATCCCCATGTGCAGTTGCAAACCGTAGTCTGGCTTTTTTATGGTGGTTTTGGAACAGTGGCTTCTTCCTTGCTGAGCGGCCTTTCAGGTTATGTCGATATAGGACTCCTTTTACTGTGGATGTAGATACTTTTGTACTTGTTTCCTCCAGCATCTTCACAAGGTCCTTTGCTGTTGTTCTGGGATTGATTTGCACTTTTTGTACCAAATTACGTTCATCTCTAGGAGACAGAATGCGTCTTCTTCCTGAGCGTTATGACGGATGCGTGGTCCCATGGTGTTTATACTTGCGTGCTATTGTTTGTACAGATGAACGTGGTACCTTCGGGCATTTGGAAATTGCTCCCAAGGATGAACCAGACTTGTGGAGGTCTACAATTTTTTTTCTGAGGTCTTGGCTGATTTCTTTTGATTTTCCCATGATGTCAAGCAAAGAGGCACCGAGTTTGAAGGTAGGCCTTGAAATACATCCACAGGTACACCTCCAATTGACTCAAATGATGTCAATTAGCCTATCAGAAGCTTCTAAAGCCATGACATAATTTTCTGCAATTTTCCAAGTTGTTTAAAGTCACAGTTAACTTAGTGTATGTAAACTTCTGACCCACTGGAATTCTGATACATTGAATTATACATGAAATAATCTGTCTGTAAACAATTGTTGGAAAAATTACTTGTGTCATGCACAAAGTAGATGTCCTAACCAACTTGCCAAAACTATAGTTTGTTAACAAGAAATTTGTGGAGTGGTTGAAAAATGAGTTTTAATGACTCCAACCTAAGTGTATGTAAACTTCAGACTTCAACTACACACATATATATGTATATATATATATATACCTTTAGTTAACAGATGTTTCCTAGACTTCCCTCTCCCCCACCCAGTAACAGAACAACTGTTACTAAAACCAGCACAGAGAGACTGACTACTGAACACTTATGGATCAGCTATTACCCTGTAATACTTAATACCTATAGGGATACTTTACTTCTAATCAATGTCTGTCTCATGTTTTCAGATGCTTGAACAGTGGTGTAAAGTCAAGCTCCATACTCAATCTGTAGTGTAGAAATCTACTGGCCTCAACCCTACATAAATGGGACAGATAGGCACCATCTCACTGCTTATACTTAAGAAACGTTTAAACTGTAAGTACCAGTCATGTTTTAGGGAAGACCCAGATGCAGACAGTGTCGAAGTAACAAAAGTGTATTACTAGAACAAGGCGCAGGTAAAACAACAGGTCAAGGGCAGGCAGAGGTCAGTAGTCCAGATCAGAGTCGAAAAGGTACAGAACGGCAGGCAGTCTCAGGGTCAGGGCAGGCAGAGGTAAATAATCCAGTGCGTTGGGACAAGGTAAAGGATGGCAGGCAGGCTCAGGGTCAGGGCAGGCAGAATGGTCAAAACCGGGAACTAGAAAACAGGAACTAGAAACAGACAGGAGCAAGGGGAAAAATGCTGGAAGGCTTGACGAACAAACGAACTGGCAACAGACAAACAGAGAACCCAGGCATGACTCGCTTAATACGGAATCGGTCAGATGACGCAGATGCTATATTGTAGGACTGTTTTTCTAGCGCAGACTGGAATATGTTCCGGGACTCATCTGATGGCATTGAGGAGCATACCACATCAGTCACCGAATTCATCAATAAGTGCATCGATGACGTCCCTACAGTGACCGTGCCTACATACCCCAACCAGAAGCCATGGATTATAGGTGACATCTGCACTGAGCTAAAGGGAAGAGCTGCCGCTTTCAAGGAGCGGGACTCTAACCCGGACGCTTATAAGAAATCTCGCTATGCCCTCAGACGAACCATCAAACAGGCAAAGCGTAAATACAGGACTAAAATTGAATCTAATACACCGGCTCCGATGCTTGTTGAATGTGGCAGGGCTTGCAAACTATTACGGACTACAGAGGGAAGCCCAGCCATGAGCTGCCCAGTGACACAAGCCTACCAGACAAGCTAAATGACTTCAATGCGTGCTTCAAGGCAAGCAACACTGAAGCATGCATGAGAGCACCAGCTATTCCAGACAACTGTGTGATCACGCTTGCCGTAGCCGATGTGAGCAAGACCTTTAAACAGGTCAACATTCACAAGGCCGCAGGGCCAGACGGATTACCTGGACGTGTACTCTGAGCATGTGCTGACCAACTGGCAAGTGTCTTCCCTGACATTTTCAACCTGTCCCTGGCTGAGTCTGTAATACCTACATGTTTCAAGCAGATCACCATAGTCCCTGTGCCCAAGAACACCAAGGTAACCTGCCTAAATTACTACCGCCCCGTAGCACTCACATCTGTAGCCATGAAGTGCTTTGAAAGGCTGGTCATGGCTCACATTAACACCATCATCCAAGAAACCCTAGACCCAATCCAATTTGCATACTGCCCCAACAGATCCACAGATGACGCCATCTCTATTGCACTCAACACTACCCTTTACCACCGGGACAAAACACCTATGTGAGAATGCTGGTGATTGACTACAGCTCAGCATTCAACACCATAGTGCCCTCAAAGCTCATCACTAAACTAAGGATCCTGAGACTAAACACCTCCTTCTGCAAATGGATCCTGGACTTCCTGACGTGCCGGCCCCAGGTGGTAAGGGAAGGCAACAACACATACCATGGTGATCCTCAACACAGGGGCCCCTCAGGGAGTGTGCTTAGCCCCTCCTGTACTCCCTGTCCAACACCATCATGAAGTTTGCCCACGACACAACGGTGGTAGGCCTGATCACCGACAACGATGAGACAGCCTAAAGGGAGGAGGTCAGAGACCTGTAAGTGAGATGCCAGGATAACAACCTCTCCCTCACCGTGATCAAGACAATGAAGATGATTGTGGACTACAGGAAATGGAAGGCAGAGCACGCCCCCATTCTCATCGACGGGCTGTAGTGGAGCAGGTTGAGAGCTTCAAGTTCCTTGGTGTCCACATCACCAACAAACTATCATGGTCCAAACAAACCAAGACAGTCATGAAGTGGGCACGACAACACCTATTCCTCCTCAGGAGACTGAAAAGATTTGGGTCCTCAGATCCTCAAAATGTTATTCAGCTGCATCCTCGAGAGCATCCTGACTGGTTGCATCACTGCATGGTATGGCAACTGCAGAGGGTAGTGCGTACGACCCAGTACATCACTGCGGCCAAGCTTCCTGCCATCCAGAAACTTTGAAATAAATATTGTACATAACATACATGTATACATTTAACAGTTCTATGCCTAAGATGGTGTTTCACCCTATGATCCCCTTTTGATTAACATCCTATAGAGAGCTATACATTTAAACTCACCTCTGAACCCACTACTGCAGTCTGTACTTCAGGGATAACCCCAACCATATCATATCTGGATTGAGTAACATGCTCTACAACTCAGAAGGCATTAGAATTGCCAAAGACTCCAGCCACCCTAGTCATACACTATTCTCTCTGCTACCACACGGCAAGCGGGACCGGAGCGCCAGGTCTAGGTCCAAAAGGCTCCTGAACAGCTTCTACCCCCAAGCCACAAGACTGCTGAACAGCCAATCAAATGGCTACCCGGACTATTTGTATTGACCCCCCCCACCCCTTATTTTTATATTGCTGCTACTCTCTGTTTATTATCTATTATCTATGCATAGTCACTTTACCCCTACCTACATGTACATATTACCTCAATTTAGTAAATATTTTTCTTAACTCTTATTTTTCTTCAAACTGTTTTGTTGGTTAAGGGCTTGTTAGTAAACATTTCACGGTAAGGTCTACACCTGTTGTATTCGGTGCATGTGACATATACCATTTCATTTGAGCTAGTGAACATACAACTCTAGGTTTGAGACACAAACACCATGGTTTGCCTTACAGATATTAGGCAAGGTAAGAACATGAGACGTCCACCTGAGCATGCTGTCAGAGAGACCTGAGTCACAATGAATACAGACCCGTTTGACTATGAGAACAAATATATCATAACACACACAAACACACACTTTGTAGACAAACTGTTATCTTAAAGATTCATCAGACACTTCGATAAATGATCATATACAGCACAAGAAACTGAACTGTAGTATAATATGTCATGTCTGGTGAGTATGTAGTATAAGTATTAAAAAGCAGTAGAATGTAATCAAATAATGTGACTGATGTTTCCTACATCACTACTGGAATGTCTAACAACAAGTACCATCACTATCAAAGGACTCTCTCTCTCTTTCTCCCTATCGTCTTTCTATTCTCTTGGTCGCTTCCTCTAGTGCTGTAACTGTGTAGCTGAAATAACTGGGTCACACACACACACACGCGCACACGCACGCGCACACACACACACACACACACACACACACACACACACACACACACACACACACACACACACACACACACACACACACGGCCTGGAGTCATATTTAATACAGCAAGCTGTAGAACAAGGCCAAAGCAAATGTCTCCTTGTATCACGTCCAAGAAGACAAAATCTTTTCTGCACCCAGTGCTATGATACTGCATCAGTGTGTGTGTCCATGCATATCTGTATAGTTTGCATGTGTATATGTTCATGCGGTGTGCCACACCACCCAGAATAGCACTGTGCCATAGTTATGCCAGGAAGGGTCTGTCTCTTTTCGTGGCCCTGCAGGGACCAATCTGAGCGTTGGATTGTATCTGTGTGTGTATCCGTGTGCGTGGGTGTGAGTGTGTCCATATGGATGTCCACTTCTCTCTCTGTCACTGCCCTATTTATGGGGAGATGAGGTGCACCCTTGAGCCCCAGCCACAAAGGATAAGTCCACTCTGTCACTCAAGAATACCCCTCTGTGCTCCCTCCAAATACCAGCTTATCACATACACTCATAGGCACACACACACCTGCCTTCTGCTAAAACTGGCCAAACTCTAAAGTTGGGAATGTTGGGGTTTGTTGATAACACCAGCGGTCTTTCTGACTGGGTATTAATTTGTGCGTGTTTATGTCTTAGGCCACCATGCATCTGCTCTGTGTTTAGGAGGAAACTGATCTCAGAACCATCAGGTGATCTGGACTAACAAAACAGAGAGCGAGACAGAAAGAGACAGAAAGAGAGTGAGACAGAGAGAGAGAGATAACACAGGTTAGGGAGAACTAGCTTACGTAGTACAACTCCACATGGCGTCAGTGTGTGAGTGGGTGTGTGTGTGTCGCAAGGGAGAGATCTGTTTTCCATCACCTCCTCTCCTCATCTATTATTTAAGGTGATAGAAATCAGTTTAGACCCTGCTCACTGATACTGCCAGCAATGTGTGTGTGTTTGTGTGCGTGAGTGTTTGCATACATGTGGGTATGTCGAAGAGGTGAAAGAGTGTGACACACACACTCAAGGACATTAAGGCAGCCAGGGGAGTGCAGAGGGGTTCAACTCTAATGACCTCTCTATCCTGTCCCGTTAATGCAGAGAATACTGACACCGTTACTGTTTAACGGGCAGATTATCAAACAGCCCTCGTGCATAGTCATTAGGTGCGTGTGTGTATTTCTCTGTCTGCACACCCACCCACCCCACCTGACAATCCCCCTCAGCCACACCCCCACACTTTACAACCTAAACCACACACCAGAGTATCCATGGCAACACCTGCGGGATCTAGAATTCTCACCACGTTTCACCTCTAGAAATGCGTTATGGTCTTTAGGCAGGAGGGTAAACTGTCAAATAAAGTAACAGCATGGAGTATGGCAGGGGCAAAAGAAAACAACCATTGGTTTTCTAGGAGTCCACATAGTTTTCAGTTGACATTGACACAGCTTCATATAACTTGTCTTGCGTAACCTGAGCTAGACTGTGCCCTGCCTCTACCCTGTAGCTGAGGAGTGGTGAGCAGGAGGTGGATCTACCTGTAAAGACACACTGGCACGTTGTAACGGTCACACACACACACACACACACACACACACACACACACACACACACACACACACACACACACACACACACACACACGACAAAGAGATGAGAGGGCTATGGTGAGAGGAGAATGGAATATATATGTCTGTGGTTCTTCTCTGAGGAATATAGTAATGTAATGACTATGTGACAGGGAGGGAGGCAGAGACAGTAGAGTATGAGCTACATAGACATCCCTCTGGCTCTCTCCAACTCCTCTCCATTACTACACTCTCTATCCCTCCCAGTCACTCTAGTGAAAAATGACCCCACTCATCTACTGGGAGAGCCCTTGGCAAGTATGTGTGTGTTAGAGTGTGTGAGTGTGTGTTTGTGTGGTGTGTGCATGCAAATGTGTGTGTGTGTTCATTCTTCCAGAGGGAATCCCATCAGTATAAAGATATTGAATCTCTTCCATTTGGTTGTCTGGCCTGAGGGAGAGAGCCAGATACAGCAGGCTGGGATTGGAAAAGAAGAGGGCAATAATAAAACATACATATTCAATCACACATCATACCACATACAATCCCAGGTCAGGTTTGTCCTTATTTCTCTGCCTACTGATTTCTGCTTCCCTGAAGTGGATTATTTATATTCATCAAAAGCATATCCTCTCAAATGTGTATTCATAAAGACATGTTCTATTGACTGGGAGAGAATAGGAATGTCCTCTGATAAATGCCAGAAGGAATTGCTTTGTGCATGTGTGTGCTTTGCCCTTCCTCCCCTCATCTTGTTATTTCTTCCTCCTCTCTCTCACACTCCTTTTCTTCTCTTTTATCCCTCTTTTAAACCCACTACTAGCCTACTCATCTTTATCCCGTTCTACCTCTTGCTCTCATGCCCTACACTTTATAATTTTTCCTTTCTTTCTTTTGTAGTTTCTCTTTTTTTACACCTCATGCTCTCTCATACTCTCTCTTCTCTCACCCCTCCTCCTGATCTTCTTCCCCCCTCCTCCTCCTCCTCCTCCTCCTCCTCCTCCTCCTCTCCTACAGTACTATATATCTGTAGAAGGTCATTCCACATCAGCCATGACACAACATCCTGTTAGGCAGCTGTGACATGTGAGGTTTGCTCTCTCTAGAACAGATTGATTAATCGAGTCACTGTACTGTAGCTACTGCTGCCTGGCAGGCCAACTACATCTACATACAATCACCAACAATCAATATCACAGCTTTGTTTCTGGGAGTAGGGGTGATGATATGACACAATGACCTCACATCCTGGAAGCCCTCCAGCTTCCCACGATGCACTGAGACTGATGAGTCATAACAGAGGACATGATGACCCTCGTCGTCATGACTCTGCCTTCCAAGGGACCAAGGGTAACCAATGGCCGAGGCCTGGCGCCTCTGTAGGAATGAGGTTTTGTGTGTGTGTGTGTTTATAGCAAAGGGGGTTTGATAAAGCAGATAAAACGTTGAAATAAATATTGTACATAACATGCATGTATACATTCAACAGTTCTATGCCTGAGATGGTGTTTCACCCTATGATCCCCTTTTGATTAACATCCTATAGAGAGCTGTACATTTAAACTCGCCTCTGAACCCACTACTGCAGTCTGTACTTCAGGGATAACCCCAACCATATCATATCTGGATTGAGTAACATGCTCTACAACTCAGACAGGATTTGAAGGGCTACGAGCCACATTTGGCAACCCAAGTCTGTTACAACACACCCCTTGGCAACCCAGTACTATTAGATCATACCAGGCAGAATTGGAAACACATGACTACTATGGTGTAAGGAACAGACTTGGCAACCTGTGTCTGTGAAGACATACCAACCAGACTTGGCAAACCATGTGTAGTATGGTAGTATTCCAGACTGGACAACCCATGTGTAGTATGGTAGTATTCCAGACTGGACAACCCATGTGTAGTATGGTAGTATTCCAGACTGGACAACCCATGTGTAGTATGGTAGAATTCCAGACTGGACAACCCATGTGTAGTATGGTAGTATTCCAGACTGGACAACCCATGTGTAGTATGGTAGTATTCCAGACTGGACAACCCATGTGTAGTAAGGTAGTATTCCAGACTGGACAACCCATGTGTAGTATGGTAGTATTCCAGACTGGACAACCCATGTGTAGTATGGTAGTATTCCAGACTGGACAACCCATGTGTAGTATGGTAGTATTTCAGACTGGACAACCCATGTGTAGTATGGTAGTATTCCAGACTGGACAACCCATGTGTAGTATGGTAGTATTCCAGACTGGACAACACATGTGTAGTAAGGTAGTACTCCAGACTGGACAACCCATGTGTAGTATGGTAGTATTCCAGACTGGACAGCACATGTGTAGTAAGGTAGTACTCCAGACTGGACAACCCATGTGTAGTACGGTAGTACTCCAGACTGGACAACCCATGTGCAGTACGGTAGTATTCCAGACTGGACAACCCATGTGTAGTATGGTAGTATTCCAGACTGGACAACCCATGTGTAGTATTCCAGACTGGACAACCCATGTGTAGTATGGTAGTATTTCAGACTGGACAACCCATGTGTAGTAAGGTAGTACTCCAGACTGGACAACCCATGTGTAGTATGGTAGTACTTCAAACTGGACAACCCATGTGTAGTATGGTAGTATTCCAGACTGAACAGCAGATCTGTGTGTGAATGCACAACACCAACAATTAAAAGTAATCAACACTTCTGTTGCTTTACACCAAGTGTAACAGATTGTTTCTCCTCGTCATTTAGATCACTGGACAAGTAATTGTCTGCTCTGCTTAATCGCAGGAATTCTCAAACAGAAGATTGTGTGTGTGTGTGTGTGTAATTAATCCGTTGGGCCACCGTCTGGTGGCTCTAGCATGGCATATTCTCACATTAGCAGAGAAATGAGATTCCTGCTCCATTAAGGAGCTTATGACCCACAGTAACTAAATCGCCAGCAGAGAGAGAAAGTGCAAAGGGAAGTATACGGAAAGTATTCAACCCCCTTGACTTTTTCCCCTTGACTTTTTCCACATTTTGTTAGGTTACAGCCTTATTCTAAAATTGCTTAAATCATTTTTTCCCCTCATCAATCTACACACAATACCCCACAATGACAAAGCAAAAACAGGTTTTTAGAAATTTTTGCTAATTTATAACATTTACATAAGTATTCAGACCCTTTACTCAGTACTTTGTTGAAGCACGTTTGGCAGCAATTACAGACTCAAGTCTTCTTGGGGGGGACACTACAAGCTTGGCACACCTGTATTTGTGGAGTTTCTCCCATTCTTCTCTGCAGATCCTCTCAAGATTTGTCAGTTTGGATGGGGAGCGTTGCTGCACAGCTATTTTCAGGTCTCTCCAAAGATGTTTGATCGGGTTCAAGTCCGGACTCTGGCTGGGCCACTCATGGACATTCAGAGGCTTGTCCAGAAGCAATTCCTGCATTGTCTTGGCTGTGTTCTTAGTGTCATTGTCCTGTTGGAAGGTGAACCTTCACCCCAGTCTGAAGTCCTGAGCGCTCTGGAGCAGGTTTTCATTAAAGATCTCTCTGTACTTTGATCTGTTTATATTTGCCTCGATCCTGACTAGTCTCCCAGTCCCTTGCGCTGAAAAACATCCCTACAGCATGTTGCTGCCACCACCATGTTTCACTGTAGGGATGGTGCCATGTTTCCTCCAGACATCTCAAAGATGATCAATGGAAACAGGATGCACCTGAGCTCAATTTCTAGTCTCATAGCAAAGGGTCTGAATACTTATTTAAATAAGGTTTTTCTGTTTTTGCTTTGTCATTATGGGGTATTCTGGGTAGATTGCTGAAGATTTATATTTATTTAATCCATTTTAGAATAAGGCTGTAACGTAACAAAATGTGGAATAAGTTAAGGAGTCTGAATACTTTCCGAAGACACTGTACATGTCGTCAGGGTTAGGGAGTAACTGATTACATGTTTTTATTTTTTATTTTTTTATTTCACCTTTCTTTAACCAGGTAGGCAAGTTGAGAACAAGTTCTCATTTACAATTGCGACCTGGCCAAGATAAAGCAAAGCAGTTCGACACATACAACAACACAGAGTTACACATGGAATAAAACAAACATACAGTCAATAATACAGTAGAAAAATAAGTCTATATACAATGTGAGCAAATGAGGTGAGATAAGGTAATGGCAAAAAAAGGCCATGGTGGCAAAGTAAATACAATATAGCAAGTAAAACACTGGAATGGTAGATTTGTAGTGGAAAGCTGCTCCCGAGGGACACACTATAACTAGTCTCCACTACATCACACAGCTCAACTGTTGTTTTCTGTGTTTGTGTGCGTGTGTGCGTGTGTGTGAATATAGAACATAAACACGCCTCCGGCAAGTGTTAAACAAATTAGAAAATTACAGAAAACCAAAAGAACTTCTGAACAGATGGGGAATTGAATCCCTGTTCTCTCCTCTCCATCTCCTCTCCATGCCTCTCTCCAATCCACCTCTTCCCTCTCTCCATCTGCAGAAACAACTGAATCTCCCACGGTTTGGTTCTGGAAAAAGATTTTCTCCCATAAAACACCGGAGTTGGCTGGAGAACAGAGCTGGCAGCTGAAGCAGGAAAGCGATAGGAGTTCAATGAAAAAAGTCAGAGGCGCAAGTATACTGTTTGTGTGTCAGAGGATAGATCTGAGATTCCCCTGCAGTTGGATAGGGAATGAGGGATTGAGGGAGTTTGGATTTGTCATGGATCAGCAGATTCTGATTCTGGACTTGTGTCTAAATGTTACACAGTTTGGGAGTTAATTTGTCTTCCCTAAATAGTAGGCTGCCATTAAATAGAGTATAATGCAATACACACTACAGTTTAAAAGTCTGGGGTCACTTAGAAATGTCCTTGTTTTTGAAAGAAAAGCACATTTTTTGTCAATTAAAATAACATAAAATTGATCAGAAATAAAGTGTAGACATTGTTAATGTTGTAAATGACTATTGTAGCTGGAAACGGCTTATTTGTAATGGAATATCTACATAGGCATACAGAGGACCATTATCAGCAACCATCACTCCTGTGTTTCAATGGCACGTTGTGTTAACTAATCCAAATTTATCCTTTTCAAAGGCTAATTGATCATTAGAAAACCCTTTTGCAATTATTTTAGCACAGCTGAAAACTGTTGTTCTGATTAAATACGCAATAAAACTGGCCTTCTTTAGACTAGTTGAGTATCTGGAGCATCAGCATTTGTGGGTTCGATCACAGGCTCAAAATGGCCAGAAACAAAGACATTTCTTCTGAAACTCGTTAGTCTATTCTTGTTCTGAGATATGAAGGCTATTCCATGCGAGAAATTGCCAAGAAACTGAAGATCTCATACAACGCTGTGTGCTACTCCCTTCACAGAACAACGCAAACTGGCTCTGACCAGAATAGAAAGAGGAGTGGGAGGCCCTGGTGCACAACTGAGCAAGAGGACAAGTACATTAGAGTGTCTAGTTTGAGAAACAGACACCTCAGAAGTCCTCAACTGGCAGCTTCATTAAATAGTACCCGCAAAACACCAGTCTCAACGTCAACAGTGAAGAGGCGACTCCGGGATACTGGCCTTCTAGGCAGAGTTCCTCTGTCCAGTGTCTGTGTTCTTTTGCCCATCTTAATCTTTTCTTTTGTTTGGCCAGTCTGAGATATGGCTTTTCTTTGCAACTCTGCCTAGAAGGTCAGCATCCCGGAGTCGCCTCTTCACTGTTGACATTGAGACTGGTGTTTTGCACATACTATGTTGCAGAGGAAGAAATGGCCACCTGGGTCTGCTATATCCTCCATTTCTCTATTTGTTCCTCCCTACCTCCCCAGGACATCCTGCCTTTCACAGTGAGGTTCGTCGGATGAGTAGGAGAGGGGCAGAGGAGGAGGTGAAGAAGGAGGTGGGGGAGGAGGAGGAGAACAGTAACGCTAAACCTCTGCTTAGGGCTTAACACAGCACATCACACCACAACCCAACGGCAGGGTCTTGAACCAGCCTGTAGCTTTAAAGAGGCATTTCCCAGCGAGAATGTGTCACTGAATGTTGTTGAGTTGACATTTTCACAGCCTGATGTAGGAATGTGTGAACACAGGGGTGCCTTCTCAGAAGGGTGAATGTGTGTGTGTGCATGCCAGTGTGTGTGTGTCAGTGAAATGATTTCACGTACATTAATCTACTGTCATCATGAATCCATGGCTCACGCACGCACAGGGGTTAGCATACACACATGATTGCAAACACTCATACTCCATGAGAGAGAAAATGAGAGAATAGTAGGAGAGAGATAGTAGGAGAGGCAGGAGTTTCCCCTGGAACAAGAGAAAGGAAAGCAGGCCTATTGGGTCAGAGAAGTGGAGAGGGAGGGAGGGGTCTACTCAGGAAATACCTGCTGGATCAAAACACACAGGGGAGGGAGAAGGAGGAGAGGAGGAAAAGAGGAGAGCAGAGAGGAGGAAGGTGAAAATCAGCTCCAGACTGGTTGTGGAATGTATTTGTGAGGCAGATATAATCCCCTTCTCTTCCTTTCTCCCTTTCTCCTTCATTCCCCGTTTTCCAAAGACAAGCAGTCCTGTCTGTGCCGGATACAGTTTTACAGTTCCTTGTTGGTGAGAGGTTCTGTATGTCTGATCACTCTTTACAACTGATACAGGATATCTCCATCCTCTAGCATGTGTGTTTATGTTTGTCTGTGTGAGCGTGTGTATGTGTATGTGTGCGAGCGTGTGTGTGTTTGTGTGTGAGCGTGTGTGTGTGTGTGTGTTTGTGTGTGTGTGTGTGGGAGCGTGTGTGTGTGTGTGAGCATGCGTGCTTGTGAGAATTTATTCCAGTGTGTATGTTGCTGTATGTGTCAGTCCCTCTCCTGCCCGTTGCTATGACAACAGCCTTAGTAGCTCTGTGATCCCTCTATGGGTTGGTCTGGTGGGGCCTGACAGTGTCAACTGCACATGGGGCAGGTGGAATGAGTCAGGAAGACTAATTGCTCCCTGAGAGCACCGTGTGCAGATTCAGACATGGTGGAGCAAATACTAATTATCAATTATGCTGCGTCAGAGCTGGTCACACACACACACACACACACACACACACACACACACACACACACACACAAAGTGTGTGTGTTTTTATGTCCTGAAACTACTAAAGAGGCTTTTGTCTCTGCAATAGGTAGAAACACTCTTATTTATCATAGAGAGTCAATGGCCTACTAACACACCACACACACACACACACACACACACACACACACACACATAATGTCCCCAAATATGGGTCATAGGTTACGTGATAAACTGTAAAACCAACTGTTTAGGATCTGAGCACACAACACTTTTCTGTAACACTTTTTTCCCCTTTTTATCTTGATTATGATCTTGTCTCATTGCTGCAACTCACCAACGGGCTCGGGAAAGGCAAAGGTCAAGTCATGCATCCTCCGAAACATGACCCACCAAACCACGCTTCTTACCCGGAAGCCAGCTGCACAAATGTGTCATAGGAAACACCATTCAACTGACACCTAGAGTCAGACTGCAGGCACCCGGACCGCCACAAGGAGTCGCTAGAGTGCAATGGGCCAATTGTGCATCGCCTTATGGGACTCCTGGTGGTCACGGCCAGTAATGACACAGCCTGGGATCAAACCCCAGGCCACAGTGACACCGCAACACTGCGATACAGTGCCACTCGGGAGGCCTGTAACACTTTTTAATACTGCTGAGGGATTAGTGTTTTTTTAAGGTCGGTTCGGTTTCAGTTAGATTATAAAAAAATTATAACAATAAAAATGATCTTTTTTTTAAATAATAATTGTCTCTGTCAAGTCCACATATTATTTTGTTTTTATTTGATGACTATTTTGCATTCCTTAAAGTCATCATCTCCTCTCTGATGAAGCAGTATCAGCGAGACAACGTTACTCCCCATACTGTACTGTCTTTAGTCACCCTATTTAGCTAGGCTAGCCTGCCTAAGTATGCTGCAGAACTGTCTGATGAAATCATTTCCCTAGTTATTCAAACTAGATAAGGCATACTTTCAGGAACTGCATATCCCTCTCCCTCATGCGGTATGTGTGTCTCTAACCTAACGTAGCAGGGGTAAGTGTATTCATCTCTGTGTGAGCATGAAAAACAGGCGCAACGGTCAATGTAGTTAATTACCACTTTTCTGCATTGAACTAGGTTGAATATTTGCTTAATGAAAACTACAACTCCCTCCCACATGGTTCTTGACTTGAGTTTTGTTGTGAAAGATTTGATTTCTCTCTAGAGAATCTGCGCATTGGGCTCACAAAAAAAAACTCACACCTAAATGAAATAGTTGTTCTTGGTTAAACACAAGAACACGTTTATTCAGCCCATGCCGTTTAAGTTTTAAACACTAAACACTGGGGGTGTTGTTTTAACACTGTAGCCTCTCAAGGGAATTTGAGAGATTCCCACCCATGACAGTGTTTGTTTATGACCACATATTATACATTTCATAAGCCCTTAGTTATGACTTCGTTATTCTTGACATTGTGGTTTGAAAATCCTGGCTCTTGGACCACATCAATCACAATACATTTGTTTGTGAAGTGATTAGTGACCCCTACCAGAATTCATACAGAGCTAGAACATCCAAGGACTTCAGTGTTCTATAACTTAAAATGACTGCTATGGTAATAGGTTTACACAGCAATACTACCTAAAGGATATGAACTACAACAACTATCTCAGTAACGGGTGCAATAAATCCAACCCCTCACAGATTGGATTAGTTTAGAAAAATGTAGGTTATTTATCTTTGTATAGTATAAGATCAATTAATCAATTAATGTGCATGAGGAAACATAGATATTAAAACACATTTTTCTAAAAACCAATCTGCAACAAAGCATGCTGGGAAATATGATAATGACAGCCCTCCCACATCTTGCACTCTCAGAGATGGAAGTTTAACTCAACACGGTCTAGTTACAACAACACCATGCGATTTAAAATATTTTTTCTGTTCAGTTGTACTGAAATGTAGCTCAGGACGGTGACAGACAGTCATAACACTGATTTGAATTAAAGGCATGGAAAGTCAAATCAATTTCTAATGACTAAATGCACTCTAAACAGTACGATGGGATAGAAAGCACTAGTGTTTAAAACCTGAACTATCATGAAATTTCAGGATATGAAACTGACTATCATATTTAACCTTGCATTCTAAACGCCTGTGTTCAAGACGAGAACAATTACTGGCGAATCTAAATGCCTAATGCTTAAGTTTTAAACACTGACATTTAGGTTAGAAACGTGTCACGTTTCATGGTTTTACAGTGTATGAAAGTATGACTGTGGCTGTATTCCAGTCCATGTTAATACTATGTGAGTGAATGACAAAACCTAGTTCTCTCACTACATGCAACCCACCTTCCCCATCACACCAAAAGCTTGCCCACAACACCAGATTCTGTCTCCTACTTCAGATTTAACCCACTGTGCACTGTGTAGCCCTATCGCCTTTATCATACACCTTGTTACTTACACTCCAAGTCAGTGTTAACCCTTTACCCCTCTCATTCTGCCCTTCATTTAACCCCTTGTACCTTACTGTATATAATAGTATTGTACTGTATTAGTGCCCCAGTTTAGAGTCCCCTCTGTTCTAACCTCTTCATCCGCAACAGCATCAGGTTTACTGCATAATTCCCTTGAGTTTGAAGCTTATTTCAACCCCCTCCTCTCACACAATGTACATGTTTCAATGCACGGCACACACCTGTGTGTGTGTGAGAAAGAGGTGTATCCTACCTGGTACAGTGGCCTGGGCACACACCTGTGTGTGTGTGTGAGGTGCAGTGCGCGGAGGTGTCTGAGAGCTGAGGAGGTGAAGGTCCACAGCAGACCCTGACGTGTGAACACCACATCCTCCAGACGTAGCAGAACCGCCTCCATTATAGAAACACACAGGTCGCTATGCACAAGATAACAGGTACACCTCAGAGATACATCTCCACAGGTAAAACTCAGGACCAGAGAACAGGTAGGTATCCACAGAACAGGCTAAAAAGGCCATCTTTCCTCTCTCTTCTCTCTAGGAATCCAACCATCTGATCACTCCGTACAGGGATGTCACTGCAATCCTGTGTCGATATCCCACTCAGCTAGAAGACTTCCCAATGGCTCTCCTCTCTTCCTCTCTTCTCTCCTAACTGAAGAAACCCTGAGAGTTGAAGTCCGGGTGAGACAAACACAAACATTCCCACCGCCCGTTACTTTCTCTCTGTCTCCGTCTCTCTTTAAAGCGACACAGTCAGTCCCAGAGCATTCCAGCCTGAAGCCAGACAGAAAGACAGACAGATGGAGAAATGGAGGGAGATGGAGACTCACTAAACGAGTGACAGGGACTTACACGCTCTGCACCTCCACTCAGCCATGGGCCAGATCAGAAACCTTATCTCCTACTCATTTTACCAAAGTCCAGCACACACACGCACACACACACACACACAAACAGCCAGCAGGGTCGCTGACGTCCTGTCTCCAGAGGGATGATGAGTGTATTTTCTCTCAGCTCTGGGAGTCAGGCCAGAATACAGGGTTTTTAAAAAGGAACCATAATTCCCAGGACATTGTGTGGCCTGATGTGACCTCTCTGAGTCTGGAAGAGCTGCATGCCCCACCCCCCCATCTTGCGGAGGTCTATGTCAAACCGCACCAATCGCCTCCATACCTTTCCATGATGCTTAATGTTTGGTTAATCTTAAACATCCAAAGTAACACAAATGCAGCTTCATTTCTCCTTCAGGCCCATTGAAATACAGTAGATATATGTGATGTCTTCCCTCTTCCCCAACAGTCCAACAGAAAGCCTTGATCAATGCAGCAGTGTGAGTTCAATAAGACCGAAGGGTGCAGCGCGCGCACACACACACACACACACACACACGCACGCACACACACACACACACACACACACACACACACACACACACACACACACACACACACACACACACACACACACACACACACACACACACACAATAGGGGCATAGTGAATAGGCTGGGATTGACTGGACTGATTCATGGTGGGGTGGTGTGGGGGAGATGGGGGTGTTATCGACGCAAGGGTGCAGCAGTGGTGTGTGTGTGTGAGTGTGTAGTTCAATAACTGCTGTATGTCTCTGACACTATTACCATTCATTTGCTAATGAATACCATACACCCCCCCCCATACACCTCCCGGGTACAGTAATACCATAGTCAGTGGGATGTTGACCTAAACAACTCATTTGTGTCTTGTGTCAGGGTTTAGTTCTATACACGTATTTTGGGTGAAAATATGTGTGGATGCAGCTGTTGATCTGTGTTATTTCACAGCAGTATAGGGTCACACTGTATTTGGATAGTCCGGATAGTCCATCTGTAGATGCTCTACAGATGGTTATACTATCAACAAACTATCTGTTGATAAGCAACTGCTTGCTAAGGTTAGGGTTAGGTTTAGAATAAGGGTTAAGGTAAAAGTTAGGGTTAGGGCTAGAATAAGGGTTAGGGTAAATGTTAGGGTTAGCTTTAGAATAAGGGTTAGGGTAAAAGTTAGGGTTAGGTTTAGAATAAGGGTTAGGGTAAAAGTTAGGGTTAGGTTTAGAATAAGGGTTAGGGTAAAAGTTAGGGTTAGGGCTAGGGTAAGTAGATCGTTAGTTGAAATGTTACCGATAGTCTGTAGATAGTCCATCTGTGGAGCATCTATAGATGAACTATCTACACAAAGTGTTACCCAGTATAGCAATAGAACCTTTAAGAGAACCAGGCCTCATCCTGCCTAGTGTCAGACGGTCTTGAGAACTCGACTTTTCTCTGGATTGTTTGACATTCCAGGCGTGTGAGTGTTCCACTTTTTCCACGGCCGAGTACTGACTGTTACTGTGGGGTCAACAGAAGGTCAGCTCTCACTAATTGTAATTTAAAACATGTGTAAATATTTGTTGTGTGCGCGTTCCCTGGATATTGTGTATACAGTGTCCTTTGGAATCCTGGGAAAGTTCATGGAATACTCCTCATGTAAACAATCAGCACCAGAGTGTGAAATGACCGTTACCATTGCAACAGAAAAGACTATCGTAACCATAGTGATAGGACAGAGGGGTTAGACAGTTTGGGATATTAAACTTTGCCAGACCCTGTGAGGGTGAGAAGGAATGGACAGGCAGACTGATACTGAAGGTGATTCAAAAAAGCTACCCAGTAACACACACACACACACACACACACACACACACACACACACACACACACACACACACACACACACACACACACACACACACACACGAGGCGTCTCCTAGGAGATCAACGTTATCCAGAAAAACATTTGTCCGTCCTGCCCCTCTTTCTTTCTTTCTTTCTTTCTTTCTTTCTTTCTTTCTTTCTTTCTTTCTTTCTTTCTTTCTTTTCTTTCTTTCTTTCTTTCTTTCTTTCTCTTTCTTTCTTTCTTTCTTTCTCTTTCTTTCTTTCTTTCTTTCTTTCTTTATCTCCCTCTTCCTCTCTGTCTCCCCCACTCTCTCTCCCTATCTCTCTTTGTGTTCTTAGTTTTGTAGAGAAGCGGTGGATTAACTGAGCAGCTTATCATGATAGTAGGAAGTAATCCTCTCTGAATCAATACCTGAGTGATCAGATCAACCATTATTTGGTTGATACTTGATTGAGTTTTCAAAAACGGTGAAATCAACTTGTGAAGGTCTGGAAGAATTATGAGGAAGAACGATAGAGAAAGAGTTTAGTTTAGTTTAGTTTAAGTTTATTTTATTTTTACAGGGACAGTGCACATTAATCAACGTTTCAGTAAAAGTGCCGGTTTTAGCCAGCCGGCTAATTTTCAACCGCAGTCCCTGGGCAGGTTATTAAAAACAATTACAATATAGACAATCATAGAACAGTGAGCACACGCAGAGTAACATAGGACAAGCAAGACATAGCATAAAGACAGAGCAACATAGGACAAGCAAGATGTAGCATACAGACAGAGCAACATAGAACAAAAAGCAACAAGACAAAATCCATAAAAACAAAGTGTTTCCGCACCTCACAAGCTACAGACAACAGACAACATGGAAAGCGGCAATACACAGCTAGGGATTATGTTCACAAATCTGATTGACCTTTAGCCATGTCTTCATGCATTTTGTGAAAGTGTGATATGTGGTGCAGTTATGTGTGTCTGATGGCAGTGTATTCCAGACATGGGACGCTCTCACAGAGAAAGCGGATTTACTAAAGGTGCTTTTCCTTAAGGGAACTATACAGTCACCTCTCATGGCAGACCTTGTGGATCTGCTGCCATATGTTTGGATTTTCTGTTTAACAAAAGTACTGAGTGGAGGGGGAGCTAGGCCATTTAGGATCTTGAATACAAGACATGCGTCGGTGTATTGCACCAGATTTTCCCAACTCAGGAGCTCATGCTTTCTGAGGATGTAACAGTGATGATGGCTATTGGGCTTCCTATCGAGCACTTTGAGAGCCTGTTTGTAGACAGACTGAATAGGTTTTAATGTTGTATGGCAAGCTTGGGTCCAACTAGTCAAGCAGTATGTTAAGTGGGGGAGTATCATCGATTTGAAGTACAGTCTTGCTACCTCTGTGGTCAAACAATTTCGTATAAATCGGAAATTAGCTAGGTTGAATTTGGTAAACAAGAACAGACAGAAATAGATGGAAGTGTAGGCGATAGACAGATGAATAAAGAAAAATAAGGAATACAAAAATAAAGTTAGAGAGTGACGAAAAGAAATCCAGAGAGATGTTTAAGGATAAGAAAAGACAACAGATTCTTGAAAGAGGAGAACGAAGGGATTGGAGAACAAGAGAAAATCTCCTCCTCATTGCTGTGTGGTTAACGAGGCGTGGCTTGTTCGGCTGTGTCATAACCGCTGACCGTGTTCTTCCTGTAGACATCACTTAATTAACCACGACTCAGACAGACCGTCATCCATCACTAATAACATACCCAGACACAGAAATATACATCTGCATTAGGGAAGAGATATGGAGAAAGAGACAAAGAGCAAACCTTGGTTATAGTATTTGCATTGGAGGGGAGATACATTTACTGAAGACTTTTCACAAGTTTGGTATTGTTCACTAGATTTTCAAATAACAATGCTCCAAACTTCACTTCCTTTCAAACTAAAATGCTAAAACACACAGGGCTACACGTACAGTACACTCTTAGAAAAAGGGGTTTCAGAAGGGTTCTTCCACTGTCCCCATAGTCCCAGTTGGTATTAAATAGAACGTTGCAGCCCCACCTGCCTGTGGAGAAAACAACTCGGGGTTACCTTGGATACCCAATTGGCTCACAGCAAAAATTGGCTCACCCAGCAAAAATTGGCTCACCCAATTGGCTCACCCAATTTTCTTCTTGTCTGCTTGTTTTAGTCAGTTACAAAACTAAATTTAAGAAAGTACATGTCTGAAGATTACTTTTCAACGTTAGCCACGTGAGTGAGTGCTATCTAGCTAAATTACCAACCAGAACATTAAGCTAGCCAAGACCAACAACACAAACAAACGGACTATAAAGCTACATGTAGTGAGAGGAGTTACAAACGGACTGTGCTAAATGAGTTAAATGTTTTACCTCTGATGAAACACACATACTGTAGCTACATGTAGCCTACTTGGACACCAGGTCCCCACAATTTACCACTCTGCCACATCGAATAACCTGAAGCCACAAGGTTCTTCTCGCAGGCTCTACTTCCTTACGTTGTAGCATTGCAAACCGTAGGTTGGGATTTTTGACCTGGTTACATGTACATTGAACAACACAGCAGCTTTTCGGCATTTTTGGTTATTTTTGAATAACAAAAAATCTATGACAAAGTTGGCTTTTTTACAATTGGGGTCATTAGGAAAGAATGTTTGTTTTCCTCAATTTGTGGCCCTAGTCAAGGGGAATTCCTTTTTATTGACATGAATACTGACTCGGAGTAAAAGAGAACCCTTTTTGGTTCCAGGAAGAACTATTTTGGGTTTCAAGTAGAACCCTCTGTGGAAAGGGTTACATGGAACTCAAAAGGGTTCTTCAAAGGGTTCTCCTGTGGGGACAGAGTGTATAGCATCACATTTAACCCCTTTCAGAGCTTTCAGCCTCAGAGTAGATCTAAAGTAATCCAACTGAGCTTCAGAGTTTCCCTGTTTGTATTGATACTCTTTAAAATTATGTAATGGAAAATGAACTGGAGGATCCCATACAGTAGTTATCTAATAGGACAAGGAAGTACAGGAGAGAGATGCAGCTGTGGCTGGTTCATCTGGAGCTGACAGACAGATGAAAGTAGACAAAGCAGGGCGGATGCTCCAGTCAGTCAGGTAATGAACAGGTAAAGTAAACAACACCGCTGATTGAATACTCTGCCTTTGAAACAAGAAAGCCGATTGATGCATTGTCTGTGAATAGAAGTCTTGCAGCAGCATGTAGGCCTATGTTGAAATATCTCTAAAAGTATCAGTCCCGTGTGGCTCAGTTGGTAGAACATGGTGTTTGCAACGCCAGGGTTGTGGGTTTGATTCCCATGGCGGACTAGTATGGAGAAAAAAAAATGTTTGAAATGTATGCATTCACTACTGTAAGTTGCTCTGGATAAGAGTGTCTGCTAAATGACAAAAACAAAAAAGTAGTCATATAGTCAAATGCTTGGCCAAGCTTTTCACACACAAATATCTTGAATACCTTGCCCGCATACACACACACAAACTGCCGTACATGGTGAGAGTTGCAGTGGCCTTCTCCACACAAAAAAAGCCAATTACTGAAGCTCAACCCTAGTGTGTGTGTGACACAGCTATCAGCAGAGGAATGAGAGGCTTAGATTGAGATTCTGTGAATCTGCATCTCTCTATTAATGGAGATGGGGAGGTCTGCTTCGGGGTAGGAGTGTGTATGTGTGTATGTGTGTATGTGTGTGTGCGTGTGTACTTCAAAATAATCAATCAGCGCAAAGCAGTATGATAATAATAATAATAATCTGTCTGTGTGACAGTGATGGCTCCGTTTTTACCTCCTCACAACAACCAATCAAACAGCACTTCAAAACAAAGCACATTCCAACAGAGAGACAGAAGATGGTTAGGACTGAAGCCTGTAATATTGGCTTTGTGGTGTACTAATGTAACTAACAAAATTAACCATGCTAACTAGTAACATTAACACTGTAAGGAAAGAGTTTGAGTGTCTTATTGTAAAATGTGACACTTCATGTAACAAGGATTGTACTTTCTAGTAGCTTCCCTATATGATTATGTAGGAATGAGGCCTGTCAACTACGCCATGTTTCCTGTGTATTGGTGTGACGGTTATAGCATTAAACTTCCTGTGTACTAATATAAAGGTTAAGTTTCTTTATCTCTCTCTCTCTCTCTCTCTCTCTCTCTCTCTCTCTCTCTCTCTCTCTCTGTGTACAGTGTATGTATCCTCTAGCCATGTTTAGGGTATGAAAGCTACACACATCAAAGCTTCTTCTGCATTTAGTTCACCCTGTGTTTTGGTGTGTGCGTGTATGTGTGTGTTTGTATGTTGTGTGTGTGTACGTGTGTCTGCAGGCTTCAGCTAGAAACTAACAGCTCACTGAATGGCTCCTGTCATTTTAAGTGAATCCTGGAGGAAAAACCTATTACATTCACAACAATAAAGCATGTTAATCAACCTAAACTACGGTAGGCTTAAATCACATCACTCCAAACAGGATACACAACCACTAACCTGAACAACCAACCACTTCTAATGAAAACCAAGAGAAACATGTATCAGCTCTCTTCTGATTTCAAATGCTCTTTAGATGACACCTCAGGGACAGGTGTTTGTTGTCCATAGTAGATATTTCAGCCTTGTGCCCTATATCCACGTGATCAGACCTCTGTGATTGAAACCACAGCGAAAGGTTTTGGTTGGCCACAGCGTTACAAGACCCTTCTCCTATCTTTATGTAAATCCTCCTTTATTGGATTACGCAAGCAGTTCCCTAACATTTATGACCCACATGCAGTCTTTAAATGTTTCATGTGGCCTTGAAACTAAACAGCACTGTGTCTCTGCCACCAGAGGGCCAGCTGTTTGGGACCCAGCGAAAGGTTCTGGTTGGCACTCCTCTACCATAGAACCAGGGTTGGGGAGTAACAGATTACGTGTAAGGGATTACAAAAAAATGGTAACAATAATCCGTTAAATTACCAGCTAAAATATTTTAATCCGATTACAGATACTTTTGAAAAATTAGATGATTACTTTTAAATTCAGAAAGGATGTTTGCGGAAAAAAAATCTTTGACACTTCAAATCAGCACTGAAAAATGCTGCAAGTTTAAATTTGTTCAACGTGAGCGAGTCTGACGATAAATCAGAGACCACTGTGATGACACACCAAATGTGTTTGATGGACTGTGGGAAAAAAGCAGGAATAGTCTTTTGTAGGCTACAGTCCAAGCTACAGTGGCAAGAAAAAGTATGTGAACCCTTTGGAAATACCTGGATTTCTGCATAAATTGGTCATAAAATGTGATCTGATCTTCGTCTAGGTCACAACAATAGACAAAAACAGTCTGCTTAAACTAATAACACACAAACAATTATATGTTTTCCTGTCTTTATTGAGCACACCGTGTAAACATTCACAGTGCATGGTGGAAAAAGCATGTGAACCCATTTAATAACTGGTTGACCCTTTGGCAGCAATAACCTCAACCAAACGTTTTCTGTAGTTGCGGATCAGACCTGCACAACGGTCAGGAGGAATTTTGGACCATTCTTCTTTAAAAAATTGTTTCAGTTCAGCAATATTTTTGGGATGTCTGGTGTGAACTGCTCTCTTGAGGTCATGCCACAGCATCTCAATCGGGTTGAGGTCAAGACTCTGACTGGGCCACTCCAGAAGGTGTATTTGTTTTCTGTTGAAGACATTCTGTTGTTGATTTACTTCTGAGTTTTGGGTCGTTGTCCTGTTGCATCAACCAACTTCTATTGCGTTTCAATTGGCGGACAGATAGCCTAACATTCTTCTGCAAAATGTCTTGACAAACTTGGGAATTCATTTTTCCGTCGATGACAGCAAGATGTCCAGGCCCTGAGGCAGCAAAGCAGCCTCAAACCATGATGCTCCCTCCACCATATTTTACAGTTGGTGTCACGTCCTGACCAGTAAAGGGGCTGTTTGTTATTGTAGTTTGGTCAGGGCATGGCAGGGGGTGTTTGTTTAGGGTATTTCGGGGTTGTTTGGGTTATGTTCTATGTAAGTGTATTTCTATGTTATTTCTAGTTGGTCTATTTCTATGTGGTGTTTATTGGGTTGACCTTCAATTGGAGGCAGCTGCTTCTCGTTGCCTCTGATTGAAGGTCCTATTTATAGGGGTGTTTGTTCTATGGGGGTTTGTGGGTAGTTATTTCCTGCTTTAGTGTTAGTTGCACCTGACGGGACTGTTTGGAGTCGTTTGTTTTTTTATACGTGTTTATTTTGTTTTTCCTTCTTCAAATAAAAAAAGAAGATGAGTATACATTTTCCTGCTGTGTTTTGGTCCACTCCTTACGACAATCGTGACAGAACTACCCACCACAAACGGACCAAGCAGCGGAGGAAGGAGCAGCAGGAGGAATATAAGGATTCATGGACATGGGAGGAGATCCTGGACGGGGCAGGACCATGGCACCAGGCTGGGGAGTACCAGCGCCCTAAGGAGGAGCTGGAGGCAGCCACGGCAGAAAGGCACCATTACGAGGAGTTATACGCGCAGATTGGCAAGTGCGAGAGGCAGCCCCAAGAAAATGTTTTGGGTGGGCACACGGGGGGAGTGGCTAGGTCAGGTAATAGACCTAAGCCAACTCCCAGTGCTTATTATGGGGAGCAACGGATCATGAGAGCACCGGTGTATGCGGAAGTGCGCACGATCTCGCCCATGCGCACGCACAGTCCGTTGCGAGCGATCCCAGCCCCTCGCAAGTGCTGTGATAGAGTGGGCATCCAGCCGGGTAGGAGTATGCCTGCACAGCACATCTGGCCACCAGTGCGCCTCCTAGGCCCAGGCTACCTTACGCCTGCTCTACGCACGGCAGCCATCAGGCCTCTGCACAGCCCAGTTTGCCCTGTGCCAGCACTCTGCTCATGCAGGGCTACTGTTACCATCCAGCCAGGATGGGTTGTGCAGGCGATGCGCTCCAGAGCGCCAGTGCCTACTCATGACCCAGTGTATCCAGTTCCCGCTCCTCGCACTAGCCTTGAGGTGCGTGTTTCCAGTCTGGCGCCTCCAAAGCCAGCACCACACACCAGGCCTCCAGTGCGTCAGCCCAGTCCAGTTCGTCCTGCTTCTGCTCCTCGCACTAGCCCTGTGGTGCATGTCCCTAGTCTGGCACCTCCAAAGCCAGCCCCACGCATCAGGCCTTCAGTGCGCAGTCCCCGTCCAGAGCTTCCGACGACAGTTCCCCGTCCAGAGCTTCCGGCAACAGTGCCCCGTCTAGAGATGGCCCACAGTCCGGAGCCTGCAGAGACGGCCCACAGTCTGGAGCCAGCAGAGACGGCCCACAGTCCGGAGCCAGCAGAGACGGCCCACAGTCCGGAGCCAGCAGAGACGGCCCACAGTCCGGAGCCAGCAGAGACGGCCCACAGTCCGGAGCCAGCAGAGACGGCCCACAGTCCGGAGCCAGCCCACAGTCCGGAGCCAGCAGAGACGGCCCACAGTCCGGAGCCAGCAGAGACGGCCCACAGTCCGGAGCCAGCAGAGACGGCCCACAGTCCGGAGCCAGCAGAGACGGCCCACAGTCCGGAGCTCCCAGAGTCGCCCTCCAGTCCGAGGTCTCCAGCGACGCGCCTCAGCCCGAGGTCTTCAGCGACGCGCCGTAGTCCAGAGACTTCGAGAGGGGTAAATAATAATAAGCAGTTAGCGGGGGTGGACAGGTTAGGTTGGGGAGTAAGGCCGGAGCCTGAGCCACCTCCATAGTAGGAGGTTGGGGGGGGGGGTGTAGCACAAGAACCGTCGGTGACGGTGGCCACCCTCCCTTCCCTCCCTTTAGTTAGGGGATTCTTTTTGTGTTGGGGTTTCTTTTGTGTTTTGTTTTGTTGTTTAAGGTGCATCCGGGGTCTGCACCTTTTGGGGGGGGGGGGTACTGTCACGTCCTGACCAGTAAAGGGGCTGTTTGTTATTGTAGTTTGGTCAGGGCGTGGCAGGGGGTGTTTGTTTAGGGTGTTTGTTTAGGGTGTTTCTTGGGTTGTTTGGGTTATGTTCTATGTTAGTGTATTTCTATGTTATTTCTAGTTGGTTAATTTCTATGTGGTGTTTATTGGGTTGACCTTCAATTGGAGGCAGCTGTTTCTTGTTGCCTCTGATTGAAGGTCCTATTTATAGGGGTGTTTGTTCTATGGGGGTTTGTGGGTAGTTATTTCCTGTAGACTTAAAGGGGCAATTTGTAGTTGCTACATACCTTTTTGGATTATATATATTCTTGAAGAATATAAATTATAAATGCCTCATGAGCTGTCACATTCCATGACAACCCAAAATATAAGCTAGTTTTTCTCCAATGTTTGTGAATATTGTAAATGCAAACAAACACTGTATAGCCTCATAACATGGTTAAAACAATCATTTTTATATCATGGATGGTTAGTCCTTGCATCCATAGCTCTGTCTAATAATCTGAAAGTGGTTACATTTCTCCAGGCCCATCCCTCAGCTTTTTACCAAAACAGAGGCCGTTTTGTTATTGTTTCATCTGTGGATTTGCCCTTCAAACAGCTGTCACCAAAAAAAGGTTTAAAAAAGGCCTATAGCAAATGCAGCATATGGCATTCATTTTTCACATGTAGTGCTCAAAGCATGCCATTCAATGAGCGCTGCACTTATTTTTCAACTCGAATCAATGAATCATCAATCAGTCCTCCATGACAACAAAATCATAAACAACAAAGTAGGGCTGGCTAATTTGTTTTGCGGTCATGCTCAGATAAAACAATTTGGCTTATCTATACTTCCATATTTCCAATTCCTATTCATGAGTATCAAGGGCTATAGCAACGATTGGAATTCTGAAAGACTTTGGTTTTTAATGTAATCGTATTATTATGTGTAGTAGGAAGAGATGGGTTAGAAGAAGCCTACATAACCAACCCATAAAGTAAAATGTAACATCCATATATGGCCAGCTATGTAAAATGTAACATTGATTTATCCTGCAATAGATGTCGTTCAATTGGTAAGAGACATTTTTGTATTCTTCTAATGCCTTTAAAGGGGAAAGTCATCAAAAAGTAACTGAATGTAATCAGATTATGTTACTGAGTTTGGGTACTCCAAAAGTTACGTTTCTGACTACAATTGTGGACAGGTAACTAGTAACTGTAACGGATTACATTTAGAAAGTAACCTACCTAACCCTGCATAGAACCATAGCCTGAGAGCATATCCTCTGGAAGAGCTGTCCCTCTAAAGGTATGTAGTGTGTTAAAGCACACCCACACAGACTGCACTAAACTCTGATTCACTTTGTACCATTACTGTTTCAACATGAAATTAGGACTAACCCCTCTTTACCACAGCATGATGGGAATGTTATTATCACTCACACACGCAGGTGCATGCAACACACACTCATGCTGAAAACATGTTGGCTTAAGAGTTAGTGAGTCATGCAGCAGGTCAGAACATGTCCTGAGGTTTGACTGTGACAGTACCTCTGAATAGACCAGCCAGGTCACCCGTGATACAAGTCAGTATTCGACGTCCATCCAAGTCTGAGGACATTGCTAGATGACGTGGAAACCGGCCACTAGGGGAAACAGTGAGTGCTGTTACCTTCATGTAGGTTGTGGTTTTGCTAGGGTGTTGTGGACGGTGATGGCAGATGGGTGGAAGCATCTGCCTCTGGTTGCAAGTTGGAATCCAACGATATTTTTGTTTTAACCCCATGCCAAACATTAACCCTTACCTTAACCATTCTGAGTTAATGCCTAACCTTAGGATTTCAGAGTTAATGCCTAAACCTAACCTTAAACACTTACAAATTTGACATTTGCATCAACTTAGAAATGTGACTTTTGAGAAACATGGATGAAAGTCTAATTCTGAAGTGAGACTGTGAGAGCTGGTTGGAATAGACATACAGTACATTCCACTTAAACCAGATAAATGCAACACCTCAAATCAGAACAACAGGATCAAACTGAAAGTAAAAATGTGAAAAGTCCATTGACAGTCATAGCTGCCTGGCAGGCATGGGCTGTCCTCTGTGTGTAACTAGACAGGATAGGACATGGAGGATAATGATTAGCCATGCTATGCTAGGCTTGGCTATATACAGCTCTGTTACAGTATGGCAACAGTATGCTATCTAAATAAGTCAGTATGCCAATATCACACAAGCACATAGTAGATTGAGACCTCAATGACCTTCAAACTGGGTAAGAATTAGGATGGACAGGCAAGAGGTAGAGAGAGAGTGACAGAGAGACATTCATTGTCCACTCAGTGTGCAGTTTCAGATTAAAAGCTTTGCTCTTGCTTTGCTTTCCAACTCAATCTCCTACTGTCCCTGGATTAGCCAAGTAACCCTTAAACCCCAACCACACACAATAAGCACAGCAAGACAGAGGAGAGAGAGGCAGAGAGTGAGAGAGAGGCAGAGAGTGGGAAGCAGTGAGAGATTGAAAGAGACAAGCAGGGAGCCTGACAGAGAGCGAGAGAGAGAATGAGAGAGAGAGACAGACAGACAGACAGAGTGAGAGAGACATACAGAGAGAGGGAGAGACAGACAGAGAGAGAGAGACAGAGAGAGAGAGAGAGAGAGAGAGAGAGAGAGAGACAGACAGACAGACAGACAGACAGACAGACAGACAGACAGACAGACAGACAGACAGACAGACAGACAGACAGACAGACAGAGTGAGAGAGACATACAGAGAGAGGGAGAGACAGAGAGAGACAGACAGAGAGAGGGAGGGAGAGACAGACAGAGAGAGAGGGGGAGACAGAGAGAGAGACAGACAGACAGAGTGAGAGAGAGACAGAGAGAGAGACAGAGGAGGGTATAATCCAGTGTATCTTACCCTCTCTCCACTGTTCCGTCTTAACGTTCCCACCGGTAGTTTGAGCATGAGTCTGCGGGTCCTACCCGGGGTTACAGCCCCCTGCACCACCATGGCACGACCCTCAGTGTGTGTGTGTGTGTGTGTGTGTGTGTGTGTGTGTGTGTGTGTGTGTGTGTGTGTGTGTGTGTGTGTGTGTTAGTGTGTGAGTATGTGTGGAGAGAGAACGTCTATTCACATCCAGCCTAGAAGCAGCTCTCGCGAGCTAGCGTGTGTTTGTGAGAGAGAGTGGGTATGAGTAGTCCCAGTCCTGTCTTCCCTCCTTCTCTCACTCCCTCTCTCCTCTGTTAGTCTTGGTGAGAGGAGAGTGTGTATCTCTCTGATTCAGAGAACTGCCCATTCTCCTCTGCTTAGCTACGCTCCACTCTGCTGCTCTTGCACACGGTGTGTGTGTGTGCTGGCGTGAGTAGGCCTATGTTTGTGAGGAGAGGGAGGGAGTATGCTTTGTTTCTTTTCTCTCTCTTCCACTTCAGTCTGTCTCTATCCCGCCTTCTCTCTCTGTAGCCTGTGGGGTCTCTCTCTCTCGCTCTCTCTCTCTCTCTCGTCAGGGGCTTAACCAGGTCACTGGTTTAATGTGACGCTACGGTGGTTATTAGCATACTCACACTTGGTCACGTGATCACAAAGGAATAGTGAGTGTGCGTGGCGGGGAGGGGGGCGGGGGAGGGAGGTTGATACACACACACATGGTACGTGGGTCACGTGGTACACCTCAAAAGGAATATGTGATGTTTTGCCATCTGGTGGGTGGATTATCTTTAAATCCCACATCCAGCTTTCACCCCTTCTGTCTGGACTGGAGCACAGAGAGGGATACGCCTAAACACATGCACAAACGCACAAACGCACACTTGAATGCACAGCCGCCAATAAGAAAATAAGTTTACAAAGGGCCAGGATCCCAAAGAGAGGGGGAACGTCTTCAAAGCCGGCCACTAGGGGCAACAGTAAGCGCTATTGCCATCAAGTAGGCTTGGGTTTTGATGAGGTGTTGTGGACAGGGGTGGTGGATGGGCATCGTCCCATTTCTCTGGATCATAAGGTTGTGTGTTCGATCATGGACACTGTTTTTTATTTTGAACCCTTAACCACTTGGAATAAGTGTCTTAACTTAACCCTTAACTAGTACATTTGACATTTGGAGAAATAGAATGGTATAGGGCAGCAGCAGCAAGAAAACAGTTCGAAATTTGACGTTTGGAGCAACTTTGAAATTTGACGCTTTGAGAACGTGGATGAACATCTAATTTTGTAGTGAAACTGTGAGAGCTTGTTGGGCATAAAACCCATCTGTCCTGATAGGAAGGGAGTCCAGTGCTAAGCTTAAGCCATGGAGCGGTGTGGCCCTTGTCTGACCATCAGATCAATTGGCTGGGTTAGGGTTGACTTGAGTTACAGCTGGTTCTAGTGATCTACTGTAATTTTCTTATAATCACTCTGCACAGCTCAGCTTCCCTCAATTAGCTGGTCAATACTGCATCGGCAGGTGGTTAGTAAGAGTGTATTAACACACACATTTATTGCACGCACACACACGCAAACAGGACTGTTGGAGGTGGTTGGCGGACTACACTTGTATGATGAGTAACCTTGCCTGAGAGTTGAAGACCAGGGTTCGACACACACACACCCACACACACACACACTGATCCGACACATCCAGATTAAATGAGCAGCCCTCTAAAAATCCCACCTCCCTGTAATTCACGGAATTTATGGACATGATATCGCACACACAAACGTACTCACAAACGTACACACAAACGTACACACACACACACACACACACTCACACACACACACACACACACACACACACACACACACACACACACACACACACACACACAGTGGTTAAAGCTGTGCCAACCACACAGGAGAAAGTCATCTGCACTAGTAATCCCCACTAAGCATCATTTATTCAATACTCTGGCTTACATCAGGAGTGTGTGTGTGTGTGTGTGTGTGTGGTGTGTGTGGTGTGTGTGTGTGTGTGTGTGTGTGTGTGTGTGTGTGTGTGTGTGTGTGTGTGTGTGTGTGTGTGTGTGTGTGTGTCTGTGTGTCCTACATAAGAAATATCAGCGGGCTATATATAACCCCACAGAGTGCAGGCAACATCCACGACTCAGAGACTCAAACTGGAGGGAATGAAAGAGAAGATGAAAATAACTACTGATCCGTTTTCACTGTCAGATGTGAAAACACATCTCTGTGATATGTTAGATTAATTATGTTATTTTGACTGGAGATATCCTATTTTATCTTGTTCATCAGCAGGAAAAATTACATGGCTGTCCATAATTAACTACTAAAGACTGCAAGTCCATCCTCTGTGTAGGCTTACTAAAAAGAGTAAAACATTTTGAATAACACAGTAATGATAAAAGCCTCCAGTTCTCAATAATCTTAACAGGAGGAGAAAACATGATTTAACGCTTCAGGCAAGATACAGTACACTATGACCTATTTCAGTCGAACATACACACAGCACCCTGACATACGGGACAACAAAACACGCATACACACACGCACACGCACACGCAGTCTTGCACAGTTAACCTTATGGGGACATACAATTCAGTCTCATTCAAAATCATATTTTCCTTAACCCATAACACTTACCCTAACCCTAACCTTAACCCAAAAACCTAACCTTAACCCTAGCTCGTAACCCTAAAGCGAATTCTAACCATAACACTAATTCTAACCTTAGCCATAAACCCCCTAGAAAAGGCATTTTTTGTGTGTGTGTGTGTGTGTGTGTGTGTGTGTGTGTGTGTGTGTGTGTGTGTGTGTGTGTGTGTGTGTGTGTGTGTGTGTGTGTGTGTGTGTGTGTGTGTGTGTGTGTGTGTGTGTGTGTGTGTGTGTGTGGACGTGTTTAGCTATACCCTCTAGAAAAGGCATTTGACCTTGTGGTGACCAACAAAATGTCCCCAGTTGGTCAAATTTTTATTGTTTACTATTCTTTGGGGACAACTTTTTATTTGTTTACTATTCTTGTGGGGACCAGAAGTCCCCACAAGAAATAAAAAGTTGTCCCCAAAGAATAGTAAACAATAAAAATTTGACCAACTGGGGACATTTTGTTGGTCACCACAAGGTCAAATGCCTTTTCTAGAGGGTATAGTTAAACACGTCCACACACACACACACACACACACACACACACACATACACATACACATACACATACACATATACACACATACACACAGTGCCACCATCAGGACAAATTGGACACATTGGCCTAGGATTCACTACTTCGGTAATCCTTACCGTGCCTGCCAAATATCAAAACTCAACATCGAACAAATCATGCAATATGCTTTTGATGTATTTTGGATAGGGTTGCAAAATTCCGGATATTTTCAATAAATCACGTGTTCTCAAAATCCCGGTTGGAGGATTTCCATCCTGTTTCTGGGAAATCCTCCAACTAGGATTTCTGGAAAACCAGGGAATTTATTGAAAGATCCTGTGATTTTGCAACTCTAGTTTTGGATCATTTTCAATGATGTTTACTAATTTAAACGTCTTCTTCTCCAGAACCGCTGAAACGATCAGCCCCAAAACTTGGTATATATGGATGCACATCTTCAAATGCAATATTTTCCAAGACTCAAACAATATGGCCGCTGAAAGCCAATGAGCTTTAATGAATTGTTTTTCCTGTCCAACAGCGCCACCATGCAACTAAACTGAACCATACTTTACAGGTTAGCAATGTTCGTATCCTTGAGCATGTGTGCCAAATTGCATATATCTGAGTCAAACAGATCAAGAGATATAAACATGTTCCCGATATAGCACCTGTGTGTGGTCGATCTGATTGTGCTTGCATATGTTGAGTCTAGACAGAGTTTGGAAGATGTGTACCAAGTTACGAATATGCGTGTCTGATTTATATGGTCAGTAGCGGCCAATGTTGTTTGACATACTAGCCTGGAAAATATTGCATTGAGAGACCTTGGTGCATAGATGCCATATATCAAAGATTCATGCAGATCGGTCATTCGGGGCCAAAGGAGTAGTGTTTTTCACAAAATTCTAAATGGCAGAAAATCCATAATGATGTACCTAATGGGTCATTGAGGCAACTTTGTTTCCTGTTCCACCACAAATGTTGGTGGAACAGGAATAATAATAATCGCCACCAAATACAATAGTGTTTCACCCAGCTTCGCTGCTGGAACCCCTAATAACACACAGGAAAAGGCACACATGAGACATTCACACACAGTCTGAAGGGTTCTGATGAAATTCATTTCTCTCTCTAAACATACAGCAACCCCCAACATCCCCTGTCACACATTCTACCTAATCACCACAAAACCAGCCTAGCCAGTTCCAGACACAAAGAACTGAGTGACTGAGTGTGAGAGAAAGAGAGAGAGAGAGAGAGAGAGAAAAAACAATGCCGTAACGAGCAGTACATTAATGACTACTAATGAGACCAGATTTTTCCTCAAACAATGCACCTGGTGTGCATGTTTATTTATCATGTATTATGTGGATTGAAACATTTAATTGTATGTAGGCCTGTATGTGTGTGTGTGTGTGTGTGTGTGTGTGTGTGTGTGTGTGTGTGTGTGTGTGTGTGTGTGTGTGTGTGTGTGTGTGTGTGTGTGTGTGTGTGTGTGTGTGTGTGTGTGTGATTGGAGTGGTGATATGAGTGGTGATCTGAGTTGTAGAGATGGTTCCCCATGGTAAAGTCTTGACTTTGTTTCGTTTTAATTTACTGGGAGCCCAGCCAGTCTCTGCCTGCAGCGTTCTGATTCATCCCTATGGTCCCTCGTCTGAGGTGTGTGTGTGTTTCTGGAAATGCCCTCCAGCCAGGCTCTCTCCTCTTGCCAGTGTAGGTGTTAATGGTTAAGATTCCAGACAATAGCCAGAATAGAGTTACAACACCATAAATGCATTTACATTTTTTATTTTTTTTATTTCACCTTTATTTAACCAGGTAGGCCAGTTGAGAACAAGTTCTCATTTACAACTGCGTCCTGGCCAAGATAAAGCAAAGCAGTGCAACAAAAACAACACAGAGTTACACATAAACAAACGTACAGTCACTAACACAATACAAAAATCTATGTACAGCGTGTGCAAATGTAGAAGAGTAGGGAGGTAAGGCAATAGGCCGTAAAGTGAAATAATTACAATTTAGCATTAACACTGGAGTGATAGATGTGCAGATGATGATGTGCAAGTAGAGATGGGGTGCAAAAGAGCAAGAGGATAAGTAACAATATGGGGTTGAGGTAGTTGGGTGGGCTATTTACAGATTGGCTGTGTACAGGTACAGTGATCGGTAAGCTGCTCTGATAGCTGATGCTTGAAGTTAGAGAGGGAGATATAAGACTTGCAATTTGTTCCAATCATTGGCAGCAGAGAACTGGAAGGAAAGGAGGCCAAAGTAAGTGTTGGCTTTGGGGATGACCAGTGAAATATACCTGCTGGAGCACGTGCTACGGGTGGGTGTTGCTATAGTGACCAGTGAGCTCAGATAAGGCGGGGCTTTACCTAGCAAAGACTTATAGATGACCTGGAACCAGTAGGTTTGGAGACGAATATGAAGCGAGGGCCAGCCAACGAGAGCATACAGGTCGTAGTGGTGGGTAGTATATGGGGCTTTGGTGACAAAACAGATGGCACTGTGATAGACTACATCCAATTTTATTTGTAGAGTGTTGGAGGCTATTTTGTAAATGACATTGCCGAAGTCTAGGATCGGTAGGATAGTCAGTTTTATGAGGGTATATTTGGCAGGATGAGTGAAGGAGGCTTTGTTGCAAAATAGGAAGCCGATTCTAGATTTAATTTTGGATTGGAGATGCTTAATGTGAGTCTGGAAGGAGAGTTTACAGTCTAACCAGACACCTAGGTATTTGTAGTTTTCCACATATTCTAAGTCAGAACCGTCCAGAATAGTGATGCTAGTCGGGCGGGAGGGTGCGGGCAGCAATCGGTTGAAGAGCATGCACTTAGTTTTACTAGCATTTAAAAGCATTTGGAGGCCTCAGAAGGATTGTTGTATGGCATTGAAGCTCGTTTGGAGGTTTGTTAGCACAGTGTCCAAAGAAGGGCCAGATATATACAGAATGGTGTCGTCTGCGTAGAGGTGGATCAGAGAATCACCAGCAGTAAGAGCGGCATCATTGATATATACAGAGAAAAGAGTCGGCCCGAGAATTGAACCCTGTGGCACCCCCATAGAGACTGCCAAAGTTTCGGACAACAGGCCCTCCGATTTGACACACTGAACTCTATCTGAGAAGTAGTTGGTGAACCAGGCGAGGCAGTCATTTGAGAGACCAAGGCTGTTGAGTCTGCCGATAAGAGTGCAGTGAATGACAGAGTCAAAAGCCTTGGCCAGGTCGGTAAAGACGGCTGCACAGTATTGTCTTTTATGGATGGCGGTTATGATATCGTTTTGGACTTTGAGCATGGCTGAGGTGCACCCTTGACCAGCTCGGAAACCAGGTTGCATAGGGGAGAAGGTACGGTGGGATTTCAAAATGGTCGGTGATCTGTTTTGTTAACTTAGCTTTCAAAGATTTTTAGAAAGGCAGGGCAGGATGGATACAGGTCTATAAGAGTTTGGGTCTAGAGTGTCTCCCCCTTTGAAGAGGGGGATGACCGCAACAGCTTTCCAATCTTTGGGGATCTCAGATGATATGAGAGGTTGAATAGGTTAGTAATAGCAACAATTGCAACAATTTTGGCGGATAATTTTTGAAAGAGAGGGTCCAGAAATACATACAGACACATACAAACATATGCACGCAGGCCCACATACACATACACTACCACACTGACATTTATCTCAGTCAAACAATGCTGTCACACTCAGACACTATAACTCATAGATTTTCTGTTGTTATGCCTGCATGGCATTTGATAAAATTATTTCTATTGACTGTCACATGGTGTTCCTGTGTTTGTGCTCATGGTGTTCCTGTGTTTGTGCTCTTATCTGTTCATTCACAACCACTCTTGTCTTTTGCTATCGGATAATTTGCTCATTTCACACCCTCTCAGGTACATCACAAACTCAGTGCTGTGTCTGTATGTGTGTGTGTGTGTGTGTGTGTGTGAGAGAGAGAATGAATGAGGGGGAACCACGAGGGTTTTACCCTTCATAATGACTTTACCACAGGGGAGTAGGAGGCCACTGCTCTGCTCTCTCTGTCATCCTACTGTGGATGGGCATTCGCTATTTATCACAGAAAGGTGATGTGGAGAGAATAGTCCACACACACATACACACCCACACAGACACACAGACAGGCATTACAGTATATCCTATAGCCCACATTTCCAAGTTCAAATACAGGTATTCTTGTTTCAGAGATCGTGAGATAGGAGAGTGGGAGGAAGGGAGAGGAGGAGAGAAGAGATGAGACGGGTGTCTCTCTGGTTTTGCTTTTGGGTATGAATAGACGGATGAGGAATTGGGAGGTGGGAGGGAGAGGAGAGAGGAGGAGGAGGGAACTCAATTAGACTGCAGGAAGGTTGAATGCCTTTTTAATCCTGATGTGACTGTCAGCCACTGTGCTTCTACATCTGTATTGCTTGCTCTTTAGGGTTTTAGGCTGGGTTTCTGTGTAAGCACTTTGTGACATCTGCTGATGTAAAAAGCGATTTATAAATACATTTGATTGAATTTGATTGATTTGTAGAAGACAAGATCCTGTATGGTCTCATTGTAGAGACAGAAAAGCCACCCCTCCCTTGGTTCTGTATTCTCTAGCAACACCCAATAAGTTGTATGTTGATTTCATGTTATCACAGCATCATAAATGGAGATGATTGGTATTAGAATGGTAATCAGGGAACATCTGTGTCCAGAGGTTCTTGTTGCTACAGTATATACATTGTTATGGAGGTTGCTATGTATGGTGCTTTGCTATGTGAATGACCAGTCCCTTTCTTAGTGTATAGTATAGTATTGTGGTCTGATAGTAAGTTCATCACAGACACCACGTGGACACACAAAATAATGCTGTAAAATAGAATTGACCATACATTGAGAAATTTATTGAGATTCTGAGATTATAGTATATGCACAATAATCCGCCATTTTCAAATGGTATGCTGGTCCATCTATAATGGAATGTTGCTTTGTAGGGGAATGAATATTGTAATGGTACTTCTATGTTCTAGACTCTGTTCCTATAAAACAAGTGGACAGATACATTGTTTCAACCTGGAACTGTCCCTGTTTCTCTGTTAGAGAAGTCAGCCACTCCTGTCGGTCTCTGCTAGCCTTACTGAATCATTCATAGAGAGTACTAGAATTAGGAATACAGTTACGCTCTAATACCCACTCTAACATAATGCTAAGAATGTCTCACACACACGCACACGCACACGCACGCACACGCACGCAGACACAGACAGACAGACAGCCAGTGTAATGAAGTACATTGCTTTAATGTCCTCTGATACTTTACAGGACTCTAATGGTGTCAACTTACGACAATACTATATATTCCCTACAGAGAGGCAGTAACACACGGACCTATGCATGCAAAACAGGGAGAGCCCACGGTATGCATTATGGCCTATACTAGTTGGAGTAGAACTGGCCTCTCTTCAAGTGTATGCAGGTGTTTGTGCTCGTTTGTGTGTTTGTGTATGTATTTGCATGTGCAAATGGGTGAATGGGTGAACACGCATGTATGCTTGCTTGCGTGTGTGTGCGTGCAAGTGCATAGTGTGTCTGTGTGCGTGAGCGACTCTGTGGGTGTTTATACCGATTGCTTAGAGCAATTTGAATATTTATAATGAAGAACAAAACAGCTAGCTAAACCTCTGCATTGTAGCCTCCTGGAGCAATTAGAACAAAGAAAATAAGGCTGCTAATTATGATGATGTGAGGAAGTGTAGAGGAAGGACATGTTGTCTTCCTGCCTGTCAGTTTCCACCTCACATGTAGTGCATGAATAATAGTCCCAACACTCCCAGCACTCCGTCCTTGTATTACTGCCAGCCTCAAACACAACACACATATGGTACTAGCTAGAATCATATCCACATTATCCAATTACATCAACATTTTGATGATCTCAAACTTCATATCGTGAAACGTTCTACTGACGTCAATGTTGTGTTGATGTACTCACATCAATGTTGCACTTACGTCAAAGTTGTACTGACATCAATGCTGTACTGACTTCATTGTTGTACAGGGATCAATGTTGTTCAGCTCAGCTATCAATGGGTTATATCAAAAGTTTGTGAGAACTGGATTCTAGGCGATATTATTCATTTGTGGCAGATGCCTCAGCCTGCAAACGATTTGAAGAAGAAACGGCATCTTAACCACTCATTATAGAAACAATCAAAGCTACCAGGGAAAGTCATATTTACATCACGCGTGTGTGTGTGTGTGTGTGTGTGTGTGTGTGTTACTGAACACAGTTATTCATGTCCTAATGTATTCTTGACCACAGGAGTGATCTACCTCTACTGAATCATTACTGACAACAGATGCTGGACCCCAGGAAGAGCATAGGGATCCATAATAAATACAAATGACTATCATATTTATTACGTGTTCTCACGCTCTCTCTCCAAATAACATTGGCCTATTCACACCAACTAAGAGCACAGACAACTTTATTATGACTTTAGTATAACTTCCAGCCTCATGCTCCAACCAATTGAGCTATAGCAACCGTCTACAACATTATTTCGGGTTTATACCACTCTAACCCAAACCTACTCAGTGCATGCTACAGTCTATACCACTGGTGTATACTACTATAGTTTAATGACTTCACTCTTCTATTTGCCCATTAGTCAAACATCTGGACAGGACATGAACATATGCTGGCCTCTGGCCTCAAACCACAATTACACTGAGGAGAGAGATGGAAAGAGTAAAAGAGAGAGAGAGAGATAAAGAGAGGGATAGGAAGAGAGAGGGATATTGAAGAGAGAGAGAAGGAAATGATAGATAGTGATAGGCGTTTTACTTTAAAAGCTTTTTATTAAAACCACTCAATGGAAAAGAGCCTTATAACATTGAATAGGAGGGAAGAGAGAGGGAAGAGAGAGGGAAGAGAGGTAAAAGAGAGAGGGAAAAGAGAGAGGGAAGAGAGGTAAAAGAGAGATGGAAAGAGAGGGAAAAGAGAGAGGGAAGAGAGGTAAAAGAGAGAGGGAAAGAGAGGGAAAAGAGAGAGGGAAGAGAGGGAACGAGAGAGGGAAGAGAGAGGGAAAGAGAGAGGGAAAGAGAGAGGGAAAGAGAGGGAAAGAGAGGGATAGAGAGAGGGAAAGAGAGGGAAAGAGAGGGAAAAGAGAGAGGGAACGAGAGAGGGAAAAGAGAGAGGGAACGAGAGAGGGAACGAGAGAGGGAAAGAGAGAGGGATAGAGAGGAAAGAGAGAGGGAAAGAGGGAAGAGAGAGGGAAAGAGAGAGGGAAAGAGAGGGAAGAGAAGAAAAGAGAGATAAAGAAAGCATTTATGTGTCTACTTACGAATACGTCCATGAGCATGTGTTCCAGAGTGACCTCTAGGTCCTCCAGTCGTGCTACCAGTGTCATTGTTCTTCTGATCTAGAACCTTTAGAACCTGTCCAGGAAAACTTAGAACACTCCCGTATAACTTTTATACACAACTCCGTATCCTTCGATCATTCGTGTGGCATTCAGAACGTTCACATACCACACAGAGAAAACACAAATGATCTCAAGGAATGTGGAATGTCACATATGTCATTCACAGAATGTCTTCATAAAACACACAGAGCTAATGTTCAGCAGCCACACCAATTGTATCTGTGTCCAAAGTGTAAGTCCTTAAGATGCAAAGTTCTCCAGAACCATATCCACCAATCAGCTCTATCTCCAACGAAGAGGTGTCTCCATATGAGCCATATGAGTCACTGTCAACAACCAGACCAGAATTTCTCCATGGAACAGAACTATAGCTGTGTATTCCTCTCTGAGAACGGATCCTCTGAGAACTGAGCACTGGTCAGACTGGCTGACTGGCATAAAGAGGGCAGAAGGTGGGACTCAGAACTGCAGAGAGCAGACGGAGAGGAAGATGAGGAAGAAGATAAGGAGGAGAGGAGCATGAGACTGTATGAGACACAGATAATCACAGAGGCGGCTAAAATGTGATTCTCTCTTGGTCAGCCTCCTTTTTCTCTCTCTCTCTTTCTGTCTCTCCTTCCCGTTTTTGTCTCTCATATCTTTCTCGCTCAAAATTATGATGAGTCTCTCTCTCTCTTTCTTTCCCTCCCTCTCTGTCTGTGCCCTTTCAGGGTCACGGTCCACACTGGAGGTCTTTGTGCAGAGTGTGCGCCTGGGGCAGTTGATGCCCATACAGGGTGCTCTTGGCTGGGGTGAGATCCCTTCACACTGGGTCTCTATCAATAGCTCTTTGTGGCTCCTCACTAAGGCCTGGACACCACCGCTCACAGAGAAACACCAGACAAACACAATGACGGCCTGAGTCTCTGTGTGGGTGTGTGTGATGTGTGTGTGTGTGCTGGGTCTGACTGGAGCCTTATGTAACATGGAGATAGATGGAGGAAAAGGGTAGAGGAGAGGAGGGGTAGTGGGTGCGAGGAGTGGAGGAGAGGATAAGCGAGGGAGGCAGGGGTTGGAAAGAGGATTAAAAGGGAATAGGCCCGAAGGAGAAGAAAGGAGGGGGTGAAGGAGAGGAAATTGGAAATCAGAGGCGTCAGCATGGGTTGTTTTTGTTTTTGGGGGGCGGGCCCACTGGAATGTCATGTACCCGATTCTCACTCTGCCTTTAACCAGCTCTGATCTAAAAACAGAGAGACAGAGTGAGTCAGAGGGATGGGGGGAAGAGAGAGGGAGTGATAGGGGGATGTGGGGTAAACAGAAAGACAGAGTGAGTCAGAGGATGGGGGGAAGAGAGAGGGAGTGATAGGGGGATGTGGGGTAAACAGAAAGACAGAGTGAGTCAGAGGGACGGGGGGATGAGAGAGGGAGAGATAGGGGATGTGGGTATATGAGGGGTAAACAGAGAGACAGAGTGAGTCAGAGGGACGGGGGGATGAGAGAGGGAGAGATGGGGGGATGTGGGTGTATGAGGGGTAAACAGAGAGACAGACGGGATGTTGTGATAAACAGCAGGACGTGATTCCATCTGAGTCGCAGTGAGACAGAGCTTATAACCCTGAGGCTTTACCAGGCCTGCACACCACTTGGGGCAGAATGATATGCTGTCTGTCTTGATGGGCCATTTGTTTAGCAGCATGTCCACATGAAAATTATGGTAGCGTCCCAAACGGATAAATATGTTATGACATGTGCTCCAGGCACTGGCCCACATCCAGCAGAGTTTACACTGCGGATGGAACAGGGCTGGAGTGGAAGAAAAGGTGCGTAAGAGCTTGAACGTTGGACAACGACAAACAGCAAATAGCTAATGTTAGCTAATGTTTACTCCGCAAATACAGTGCCTTGCAAAAGTATTCATCCCCCTTGGCAATTCTCCTATTTTGTTGCATTACAACCTGTAATTTAAATGGAATTTATTTGGATTTCATGTAATGGACATGAACAAAATAGTCAAAATTGGTGAAGTGAAATGAAAAAAATAACTTGTTTCAAAAACATTTTTTTTTTAAATAATGGAAAAGTGGTGCATGCATATGTATTCACGCCCTTTGCTATGAAGCCCCTAAATAAGATCTGGTGCAACCAATTACCTTCAGAAGTCACATAATTAGTTAAAGTAAATAAAGTCCACCTGTGAGCAATCTAAGTGTCACATGATCTGTCACATGATCTCAGCATATATACACCTGATCTAAAAGGCCCCAGAGTCTGCAACACCACAAAGCAAGGGGCACCACCAAGCAAGCGGCACCATGAAGACCAAGGAGCTCTCCAAACAGGTCAGGGACAAAGTTGTGGAGAAGAACAGATCAGGGTTGGGTTATAAAACAATATCTGAAACTTTAAACATCCCACAGAGCACCATTAAATCCATTATTAAAAAATTGAAAAATGATGGCACCACAACAAACCTGCCAAGAGAGGGCCGCCCACCAAAACTCACGGACCAGGCAAGGAGGGCATTAATCAGGGTGGCAACAAAGAGACCAAAGATAACCCTGAAGGGGCTGCAAAGCTCCACAGCGGAGATTGGAGTATCTGTCCATAGGACCACTTTAAGCCGAACACTCCACAGAGCTGGGCTTTACAGAAGAGTGGCCAGAAAAAAGCCATTGCTTAAAGAAAAAAATAAGCAAACACGTTTGTGTTCGCCAAAAGGCATGTGCGAGACTCCCCAAACATATGGAAGAAGGTACTCTGGTCAGATGAGACTAAAATGTAGCTTTTTGGACATCAAGGAAAACGCTATGTCTGGCACAAACCCAACACCTCTCATCACCCCGAGAGCACCATCCCCACAGTGAAGCATGGTGGTGGCAGCATCATGCTGTAGGATGTTTTTCATCGGCAGGTACTGGGAAACACTCTCAAGTTTTCTGCTTTTTTGTCTTATTTCTTGTTTGTTTTACAATAAAAAATATTTTGCATCTTCAAAGTGGTAGGCATATTGTGTAAATTAAATGATACAACCCCCCCCAAAAAATCTATTTTAATTCCAGGTTGTAAGGCAACAAAATTGGAAAAATGCCAAAGGGGGTGAATATTTTCGCAAGCCACTGTAGCAGGTGTTTAAACAACACTCATCAGAATGAAAGGGGATCTACCAATCTCTAAATTAGATGAGTCCCAATGTACTATTACACAATTGCTAGATGATTACCGTGTCTGTAAGACATCACTAGTCAATTTCAAACAAATAAAACTGTTAGGAAACATGGCATTGAGATCTGAAAATAACATCTGTGTGTGTGGTCACATCATTAAGAGCACGGTCGTTAAGGGTTCTAGAAGTGGTTTATAACTCTGACCGCATGACCGCAACCACAGTCTACTCTGCTCAGACACTTCAACAATACAGCATGTCTGGCAAAAGATCAGTTACTTTACTTTATTTTTCAAGATCACTCTCTCCTTCTCTATGTCTCTTCGTCTACCATATTGCCCTTTAGTAAATCCCCCTCAACCCTCCTATGGAGCCGTAGAGACTGATTGATAGTGACCTCTGACCCCTCTCCCTGTGTGATGTCAGAGGTCAGTGAGGCATCAGTCTGTGGTCAGGAGCACTGGGGTGTGAAACACTCTGTCAGCAGCAGCACGTGTGGATGGACACACACACACACACACACACACACAAAACACACACACACACACACACACACACACACACACACACACACACACACAGCTGCTGTAGGGAGTGCAGACAAAAAGAGATCCATCAAGTCTGTTCATCTCTCCCTCTACCACTCCTCTACCTCCTTCTCCTCATTCATCTCTCACTCTACCACTCCTCTACCTCCTTCTCCTCCTTCATCTCTCCATCTACCACTCCTCTACCTCCTTCTTCTCCTTCATCTCTCCATCTACCACTCCTCTACCTCCTTCTCCTCATTCATCTCTCACTCTACCACTCCTCTACCTCCTTCGCCTCATTCATCTCTCCCTCTACCACTCCTCTAACTCCTTCTCCTCATTCATCTCTCTATCTACCCCTCTTCTACCTCCTTCATCTCTCCTTCTACCACTGCACCTCCTTCTAGTCATTCATCTCTCCCTCTACCACTCCTCTACCTCCTTCTCCTCATTCATCTCTCCATCTACCACTCCTCTACCTCCTTCTCCTCATTCATCTCTCCTTCTACCACTCCTCTACCTCCTTCTCCTCATTCATCTCTCCCTCTACCACTCCTCTGCTGTACCTCCTCCTCCTTCATCTCTCCCTCTACCACTCCTCTACCTCCTTCTCCTCATTCATCTCTCTATCTACCACTCTTCTACCTCCTTCATCTCTCCTTCTACCACTGCACCTCCTTCTCCTCATTCATCTCTCTATCTACCCCTCTTCTACCTCCTTCATCTCTCCTTCTACCACTGCACCTCCTTCTAGTCATTCATCTCTCCCTCTACCACTCCTCTACCTCCTTCTTCTCATTCATCTCTCCCTCTACCACTCCTCTACCTCCTTCTCCTCATTCATCACAGCACACCATTAATAACCCAGTTATATTCATCTACATAGCACTCTACCATTACCCATATTCCTTAACATGGGGGAGTTGGGCATAAAATCTCTCATTACACATGTAGTAAGTTGGCCTGCATGTGGAGTGTTGTAGCATTGAGTCAGCTAGTAGGTAAGCCAGTTTAGACAGATTGGAGAAGAGCTTAGCCCCCTATAGCAGGAAGAACACACAACAACATGACCTGGGGTGACACACACACACACACACTTGCGTCCGCACATACTATACACACAAATACAGGCGCACACACTCTTTAGACCACCTAGGGAGACAGATGTAAGGTTCATGGTTTATTTCAGGTTTGTGTGGAATCCGCTGAGTGTGAGTGACATTAGAGAGAAAGAGCACAGACATGCTCTACAGATTACACCTGTAAGGATCATCTAGCATCCCTTACACACACCTACAGTACACACAGTATATACTCAGACATTCACACTCAAATGTAGAAGAACATACACACACTCCAGACATAAACCAAATATGAAGAGGTGTTCATATCAACTGAACACACAGACACTAAATACTAAATGAACGGTTTATGCATCTTCACACAGCAGATCAATTCAAGTTTAGCTAAAGCTAACAGAACATGGTTTCATGTGTTTAACTGACATGTTCCATCTCTATGATGGCACGTATGCCAGCCTCTAACCAAATTTCACCACAACACTACCAGCAACCAAGCCAGCTATCCCTGCTCGTGCACCAGAACCATGGCTTTGGTTGTCCGATGCATCAGTATGTCAGGTCTCAGATCAGGAAGGGAATGTTAGTATCATGCTAACTTAGCAAATTTGTTACATTTAGAAATATATAATAGAACTACACTGGATAGACCAGAACCTATAATAGTCTCTGCTTCTTACCTTGACCAGAAACATGTTGTAGCAGCACAGTGACCAGTTTACTAAATCTATCTCTGTCTCTCATTCTTCTCCCATTCTGGAGTGTGTTGGTAATGCTGCCAGAGGGAACCAGTAATCCAGTCTTAACCCTAACACTGATTACCAGTGTCCAGTCCACTGGGTCCATGTGGAAACGTAGAGTTTAAGTCTATAAGATGTAACCATCTCCCAGTCATCTCCCATTCAGGAGAGGTAGTCTAGTGGTTCTTAGTCAGTGTTCCTCTAACTGCCACAGTGGCCTCAGTAACCCATTGTGTAGACTAACCAAAAGTGACTGACTAAATGTTCTGGGTCAGATCATAATTCTGGCAGGCAACCCAAAGCCTGAATCAGGCCATGTCGATGATGGGCCAATACCGGTCAGTACCTCTCAGTACCAGTCGGCTGATTTGGTGGGATCCAGTTATTCTGTTCTGCTGAGTCTGACTGACTGAGATCTGGAGAGTAGTGTGTGTGTGTGTGTGTGTGTGTGTGTGTGTGTCCCATAGTTTCCCTAATACAGAGACCTCTGGGGAAGTTGTCAATATCAATATCATATTGGAGCAGTACTGTGTTTGGAAAAGAGAGCAAACCCTTTCAAAAAAATGATTGCATTTTGGAATGGCAGTAAAAGTGTAGTAACTGCAGTCAACTGTGGTATTTTGGACATAGTAATTGCAAAATAACTGCAGTGTACTGTAGTTGAACTGCAGTTATACTGCACTCTAACTGCAGTTACACAGCAAAATTACTGCAGTAAAAGTGCTGTAACTGCTGTCAACTGTGGTATTTTGGACACAGTAATAAAACAATAAATGCAGTTATACTGCACTGTACTGCAGTTAAACTGCACTCTGACTGCAATCTTTTTTCGTAGGGGAACGGCCTGATCTATTCCTGTTTTCAGTCTAAAGCCTCTTAAGCACCTGTTAGTGTCATGCCGTGTGTGTAGGTGGCAGGGAAGTCAGGCGCAGGAGAATCAAACTTGGTATAAATGGAATAGTTAAATAACGTAAAACAAAACCTCCAAAACCAAAGTACGTAATAAAATAAACGTGGGTACAAGAACCAGTCGCACACCAATCAAATATCACGAGCATAACAACAAACAATCTCTGACAAGGACATGTGGGGAAACAGAGGGTTAAATACACAACATGTAATGAATGGGATTGGAACCAGGTGTGTAGGAAGACAAGACAAAACCAATGTAAAATGAAAAATGGATCAATGATGGCTAGAAGACCGGTGACGTCGACCTCGTTACCTGTCTTTTATACAGGTAATGAGCTGAGATTAGGAGCACACTCTTAAAGGGAGTGCTCCTAATCTCAGTTTGTTACCTGTATAAAAGACACCTGTCCACAGAAGCAATCAATCAATCAGATTCCAAACTCTCCACCATGGCCAAGACCAAAGAGCTCTCCAAGGATGTCAGGGACAAGATCGTAGACCTACACAAGGCTGGAATGGGCTACAAGACCATCGCCAAGCAACTTGGTGAGACGGTGACAACAGTTGGTGCGATTATTCGCAAATGGAAGAAACACAACTGTCAATATCCCTCGGCCTGGGGCTCCATGCAAGATCTCACCTCATGGAGTTGCAATGATCATGAGAACGGTGAGGAATCAGCCCAGAACTACACGGGAGGATCTTGTCAATGATCTCAAGGCAGCTGGGACCATAGTCACCAAGAAAACAATTGGTAACACACTATGCCGTGAAGGACTGAAATCCTGCAGCGCCCGCAAGGTCCCCCTGATCAAGAAAGCACATATACATGCCCGTCTGAAGTTTGCCAATGAACATCTGAATGATTCAGAGGACAACTGGGTGAAAGTGTTGTGGTCAGATGAGACCAAAATGGAGCTCTTTGGCATCAACTCAACTCGCCGTGTTTGGAGGTGGAGGAATGCTGCCTATGACCCCAAGAACACCATCCCCACCGTCAAACATGGAGGTGGAAACATTATGCTTTGGGGGTGTTTTTCTGCTAAGGGGACAAGACAACTTCACCGCATCAAAGGGACGATGGACGGGGCCATGTACCGTCAAATCTTGGGTGAGAACCTCCTTCCCTCAGCCAGGGCATTGAAAATGGGTCGTGGATGGGTATTCCAGCATGACAATGACCCAAAAGACACGGCCAAGGCAACAAAGGAGTGGCTCAAGAAGAAGCACATTAAGGTCCTGGATTGGCCTAGCCAGTCTCCAGACCTTAATCCCATAGAAAATCTGTGGAGGGAGCTGTAGGTTCGAGTTGCCAAACGTGAGCCTCGAAACCTTAATGACTTGGAGAAGATCTGGAAAGAGGAGTGGGACAAAATCCCTCCTGAGATGTGTGCAAACCTGGTGGCCAACTACAAGAAACGTCTGACCTCTGTGATTGCCAACAAGGGTGTTACCACCAAATACTAAGTCATGTTTTGCAGAGGGGTCAAATACTTATTTCCCTCATTAAATGCAAATCAATTTAGAACATTTTTGACATGCATTTTTCTGGATTTCTTTGTTGTTATTCGGTCTCTCACTGTTCAAATAAACCTACCATTAAAATGATAGACCGATCATTTCTTTGTCAGTGGGCAAATATACAAAATCAGCAGGGGATCAAATACTTTTTTCCCTCACTGTACGCAACATTGCAAAAATCACAAACTTTCTGTCCAAAAATGATGCAGAAAAATTAATCCATGCTTTTGTTACTTCTAGGTTGAACTACTGCAATGCTCTACTTTCCGGCTACCTGGATAAAGCACTAAATAAACTTCAGTTAGTGCTAAATACGGCTGCTAGAATCCGGACTAGAACCAAAAAATTTGATCATATTACTCCAGTGCTAGCCTCCCTACACTGGCTTCCCGTTAAGGCAAGGGCTGATTTCAAGGTTTTACTGCTAACCTACAAAGCCTTACATGGGCTTCCTCCTACCTATCTTTCCGAATTGGTCCTGCCATGCATACCTACACATACGCTACGGTCACAAGACGCAGGCCTCCTAATTGTCCCTAGAATTTCTAAGCAAACAGCTGGAGGCAGGGCTTTCTCCCATAGAGCTCAATTTTTATGGAATGGTCTGCCTACCCATGTGAGAGACGCAGACTCGGGTCTCAACCTTTACGTTTTACTGAAGACTCATCTCTTCAGTAGGTCCTATGATTGAGTGTAGTCTGGCCCAGGAGTTTGAAGGTGAACGGAAAAGCTCTGGAGTAACGAACCGCCCTTGCTGTCTCTGCATGGCCGGTTCCCCTCTCTCCACTGGGATTCTCTGCCTCTAACCCTATTACAGGGTCTGAGTCACTGGCTTACTGGTGTTCTTCCATGCCGTCCCTAGGAAGGGTGCGTCACTTGAGTGGGTTGAGTCACTGACGTGGTCTTCCTGCCTGGGTGGGCGCCCCTACTTGGGTTGTGCCTTGGCGGAGATCTTTGTGGGCTATACTCAGCCTTGTCTCAGGATGGTAAGTTGGTGGTTGAAGATATCCCTCTAGTGGTGTGGGGGCTGTGCTTTGGCAAAGTGGGTGGGGTTATATCCTGCCTGTTTGGCCCTGTCCGGGGGTATCATCGGATGGGGCCACAGTGTCTCCTGACCCCTCCTGTCTCAGCCTCTAGTATTTATGCTGGAGTAGTTTATGTGTCGGGGGGTTAGGGTCAGTCTGTTATATCTGGAGTATTTCTCCTGTCTTATCCAGTGTCCTGTGTGAATTTAAGTATGCTCTCTCTAATTCTCTCTTTCTCTCTTTCTTTCTTTCTCTCTCTCGGAGGACCTGAGCCCTAGGACCATGCCTTAGGACTACCTAGCATGATGACTCCTTGCTGTCCCCAGTCCACCTGGCCGGGCTGCTGCTCCAGTTTCAACTGTTCTGCCTGCGGCTATGGAACCCTGACCTGTTCCACGGACGTGCTACCTGTCCCAGACCTGCTGTTTTCAACTCTCTAGAGACAGCAGGAGCGGTAGAGATACTCTGAATGATCGGCTATGAAAAGCCAACTGACATTTACTCTTGTGGTGCTGACTTGTTGCACCCTCGACAACTACTGTGATTATTATTATTTGACCATGCTGGTCATTTATGAACATTTGAACATCTTGGCCATGTTCTGTTATAATCTCCACCCGGCACAGCCAGAAGAGGACTGGCCACCCCTCATAGCCTGGTTCCTCTCTAGGTTTCTTCCTAGGTTTTGGCCTTTCTAGGGAGTTTTTCTTAGCCACCGTGCTTCTACACCTGCATTACTTGCTGTTTGGGGTTTTAGGCTGGGTTTCTGTACAGCACTTTGAGCTATCAGCTGATGTAAGAAGGGCTATATAAATACATTTGATTGGATTTGACTCTTGTGGCGCGCCGGGTGCAATGCATGCTGACACGGTCGCCAGGTGCACGGTGTTTCCTCTGACACATTGGTGCGGCTGGCTTCCAGGTTAAGCGGGCGTTGTGTCAAGAATCAGTGCGGCTTGGCTGGGTTGTGTTTCGGAGGACACACGGATCTCGACCTTCGCCTCTCCCGAGTCCGTACAAGACAAGACCATAACTACCAATTGGATACCATGAAATTGGGGAGAAAAAGGGGTAAAAAAAAGAGAAAAAGACAAAAAAAATATTTAAAAGGAAGTAGAAGCTAGAGAGAAAGAGAGCTATATATGTATACAGTGGGGCAAAAAAGTATTTAGTCAGCCACCAATTGTGCAAGTTCTCCCACTTAAAAAGATGAGAGAGGCCTGTAATTTTCATCATAGGTACACGTCAACTATGACAGACAAAATGAGAAAAAAAAATCCAGAAAATCACATTGTAGGATTTTTTTATATATTGATTTGCAAATTATGGTGGAAAATAAGTATTTGGTCACCTACAAACAAGCAAGATTTCTGGCTCTCACAGACCTGTAACTTCTTCTTTAAGAGGCTCCTCTGTCCTCCACTCGTTACCTGTATTAATGGCACCTGTTTGAACTTGTTATCAGTATAAAAGACACCTGTCCACAACCTCAAACAGTCACACTCCAAACTCCCCTATGGCCAAGACCAAAGAGCTGTCAAAGGACACCAGAAACAAAATTGTAGACCTGCACCAGGCTGGGAAGACTGAATCTGCAATAGGTAAGCTGCTTGGTTTGAAGAAATCAACTGTGGGAGCAATTATTAGGAAATGGAAGACATACAGGACCACTGATAATCTCCCTCGATCTGGGGCTCCACGCAAGATCTCACCCCGTGGGGTCAAAATGATCACAAGAACGGTGTACAAAAATCCCAGAAGCACACGGGGGGACCTAGTGAATGACCTGCATAGAGCTGGGACCAAAGTAACAAAGCTTACCATCAGTAACACACTACGCCGCCAGGGACTCAAATCCTGCAGTGCCAGACGTGTCCCCCTGCTTAAGCTAGTACATGTCCAGGCCCGTCTGAAGTTTGCTAGAGAGCATTTGGATGATCCAGAAGAGGATTGGGAGAATGTCATATGGTCAGATGAAACCAAAATATAACTTTTAGGTAAAAACTCAACTCGTCGTGTTTGGAGGACAAAGAATGCTGAGTTGCATCCAAAGAACACCATACCTACTGTGAAGCATGGGGGTGGAAACATCATGCTTTGGGACTGTGTTTCTGCAAAGGGACCAGGACGACTGGAAAGAATGAATGGGGCCATGTATCGTGAGATTTTGAGTGAAAACCTCCTTCCATCAGCAAGGGCATTGAAGATGAAACGTGGCTGGGTCTGTCAGCATGACAATGATCCCAAACACACCGCCCGGGCAACGAAGGAGTGGCTTCGTAAGAAGCATTTCAAGGTCCTGGAGTGGCCTAGCCAGTCTCCAGATCTCAACCCCATAGAAAATCTTTGGAGGGAGTTGAAAGTCCGTGTTGCCCAGCGACAGCCCCAAAACATCACTGCTCTAGAGGAGATCTGCAAGGAGGAATGGGCCAAAATACCAGCAACAGTGTGTGAAAATCTTGTGAAGACTTACAGAAAACGTTTGACCTGCCAACAAAGGGTATATAACAAAGTATTGAGATAAACTTTTGTTATTGACCAAATTATTTTACTATTTTCCACCATAATTTGCAAATAAATTCATTAAAAATCCTACAATGTGATTTTCTGGATTTATTTTTCTCATTTTGTCTGTCATAGTTGAAGTGTACCTATGATGAAAATTACAGGCCTCTCTCATCTTTTTAAGTGGGAGAACTTGCACAATTGGTGGCTGACTAAATACTTTTTTGCCCCACTGTATATTTCACTTTAACTTACTTAGTTAGCTAGTTAGCTAGTGTTGCCTGCTCTGTACTTAAACACCCGGCTCAAACAGTGAGGGATGCTATGTTACCTAGCTGGCTATGGCGATCCAACACTGGAACTCTTCCAAGTCAAGGTAAGCTTTTGGTTTTATTAATTTAGTGCCACCGGGGCCGCTGGTGTAACTGCTGAACTGATTGCTATCTGTATATTATGATGTAATGGTTTTATTAACGCGTTAGTTCTAGTAGCTATGTTGACTTAACGTTAGCTAATATGGTAACAAAGATCTAGGCTGCGTGTAGCAGTAAACGGTTTTGATATGAAGGTTTGGCTTGGAAATATTTTTATTTGCCTGGTCAGACAGCTGATGTGTTGTGTACTGAAGTCCATAAGCGAAAATGTGGCGGTCGATGCCGTTTAATATGAGGGAGGACGATATTTTTTTTTTTACAGCATATTGGATAACTGTCATTCATATTCCATTCACCCAGCTCAATGTAACATCGATAGGTTTAGGCTACTATATGATACTCAAAGTTTCCCTAAACCCATCATGAGGTTCCTACAACCTAGCCTAAAAATAAGAGTTTACAACATAGGTGCACAGGTTGAGATACATTTTTGTAAACAAGGTGACAGACAATGATACATTCAATACTGCCTTGCACAATCTTGCCTGCATCTAGCTGATCTAGTGTGTAATCATTAGTCCAACAGTTGCAAACGAGAGTTTCTATTGGACAAATTCAGATACGTTTATCCCTGTTTTGTTCTGTTTGCTTCTGTTTAAGAAAAGTTTTTCAACAGAATAGGTGAAATATGAATACATCCCTGAACACACACAATCACAGTTCACTTTCATAGCAGCCAGATCATTGTATAAATCCTTCTCTCATCTACGCACTCTCCTCCTCTCACCTTTTCCCTTCGCTTGTGGACTTCAGTGCACAACACACCAGCTGTCACAGATTTTAGTAGAATGTATTTTCTTGAATCAGCTATTGAGAGATACTGAGAGCTGTTGCATGTTTCATTCTGAAGGCACACCTCTCCCACCAATGCTGACCAAAGTTGATGGTTGGGCACTTCTACCTGTGTACAGTGCATTCGGAAAGTATTCAGACCACTTTTTCCACATTTTGTTACGTTACAGCCTTATTCTAAAATGGATTAAATAAAACAATGTCCTCATCAATCTACACACATCAATAATGTCAAAGTCAAAACAGGTTTATAGAAATACCTTATTTACATAAGTATTCAGACTCTTTGCTATGAGACTCGAAATTGAGCACAGGTGCATCTTGTTTCCATTGATCATCCTTCAGAGCAAAAATCAAGCCATGAGGTCCAAGGAATTGTCTGTAGCGCTCCGAGACAGGATTGTGTCGAGGCACAGATCTGGGGAAGGGTACAAAACATTTCTGCAGCATTGAAGGTCCCAAAAAACACAGTGGCCTCCAACATTCTTAAATGGAATAAGTTTGGAACCACCAAGACTCTTCCTATTGCTGGCCGCCCAGCCAAACTTTGCAATCATGGGAGAGTGGCCTTGGTCAGGGATGTGACCAAGAACTCAATGGTCACTCTGACAGAGCTCCAGAGTTCCAATGTGAAGATGGGAGAACCTTCCAGAAGGACAACCATCTCTGCAGCACTCCAACAATCAGGCCTTTATGGTAGAGTGGCCAGATGGAAGCCACTTCTCAGTAAAAGTAACATGACAGCCTGCTTGGAGTTTGCCAAAAGGCACCTTACGGACTCAGACAATGGGAAACAAGATTCTCTGGTCTAATGAAACCAAGATTGAACTCTTTGGCCTGAATGCCAAGCATCACATCTGGAGGAAACCTGGCACCATCCCTACGGTGAAGCATGGTGGTGGCAGCATCATGCTGTGGGGATGATTTTCAGCGGCAGGGACTGGGAGACTAGTCAGGATAGAGGGAAAGATGAATGGAGCAAAGTACAAAGTACCTGCTCCAGAGTGCTCAGGACCTCAGACTGGTTCACCTTCCAACAGGACAACAACCCCAAGCACACAGCCAGGACAACGCAGGAGTGGCTTCGGGACAAGTCTCTGAATGTCCTTGATTGGCCCAGCCAGAGCCCGTACTTTAACCCAATCAAACATCTCCGGAGAGACCTGAAAATAGCTGTGCAGCGACGCTCCCCATCCAACCTGACAGAGCTTGAGAGGATCTGCAGAGAAGAATGGGAGAAACTCCCCAAATACAGGTGTGCTAAACTTGTACCATCATACCCAAGAAGACTCGATGCTGTAATAGCTGCCAAAGGTGCTTCAACAAAGTCTTGAGTAAAGGGTCTGAATAATTATGCAAATGTCGTATTTACGGTTTAAATTTTTTATACATTCGCAAAAAAATATAACAAACCTGTTTCTGCTTTGTCATTATGGGGTATTGTGTGTTGATTGATGAGGGTAAAAAACTATTTAATACATTTTAGAAATAGGCTGTATTGTAACAAAATGTGGAAAAAGTGAAGGGATCTGAATGCACTGTATCACCTTTATTGTTGGATGGGGAGTTGAAAATGGAAATATGGAATAGGAAGACGGGGAATTGCCAGTAATGATGAAGGAGAACCAGGAACTGCAGACACACAGTGATTCTGCTGAATTACCCTCTGCAGTAATCCTTTCTCGCTCTCTCTCTGTGTATTCGTGTGCGTGCATGTGCGTGCGTGTCTGTGTAACCGATGTGAAATGGCTAGTTAGTTAGCGGTGGTGCGCGCTAATAGCATTTCAATCAGTGACGTCACTCGCTCTGAGACTTGAAGTAGGGTTTCCCCTTGCGTTGCAAGGGCCGCGGCTTTTGTGGCGCGATGGGTAACGATGCTTCGTGGGTGTCAGCTGTTGATGTGTGCAAGGGTCCCTGGTTCGAGCCCAGGTTGGGGCGAAGAGAGGGACGAAACCTACACTGTTACATGTGCGTGCGTGTTTGTGTGTGCATGTGTATGTCTGTCCATATATATATGTAGAAGGCTATAGTCAAATAAAATCAATTTGTTTTAGTCTTGTACACATCTTTTAGCATGTATAAAAGGTGTAGTAACCTACCAGCTCTCACAATCTCACATCAGAATTAGACATTCATCCATGTTTCTAATACATCACATTTCGATTTGATTAAGGTTAGGGTTAAGTTCAGGCAATAACAAACAATCCTTAAGGCTAGGTATTAACTCTGAATCGTTAAGATAAGGTTTAAGGTTTGGGATAGGCTTAAAACAAAAATATCAAAAAAACGTTTTATTGCTGATTTATCAAATCAAACATTGCAAGAGGGAATCCAGCAACTCTTTGTTAGGGGTTTCAGTGACTTCATTAGCTGTGGTTGTTGATGGGTGTATGGTTGAATTGTCAACATACATGGACACACGTTTTGTTTAATGCCAGTGGCAGATCATTGGTAAAAATAGAAAAGAGTAGAAGGCCTAGAGAACTGCCCTGCGGTACACCACACTTTACATGTTTGACATTAGAGAAGCTTCCATTATAGACAACCCTCTGAGTTATATTAGATAGATAGCTCTGAATCCATGATATGGCAGAGGTTGAAAAGCTATAAAACACTAGTTTTCTGAACAACAGGTTGTGGTCAATAATATCGAAAGCTGCACTGAAATCTAACAGTATCTTCTTATTATCAATTTCTTTCAACCAATCATCAGTAATCGGTGTCAGTGCAGTACAAGCTGAGTGTCCTTCTCTATAAGCATGCTGAAAGTCTATTGTTAATTTTTTAACCTCTCTGGGCCAGTGGGACGCTTGCGTCCCACCTACTCAACAGCCAGTGTAATCCCGTGGCGCGATATTCAAATACCTTAGAAATGCTATTACTTCAATTTCTCAAACAAATGACTATTTTACACCATTTTAAAGACAAGACTCTCGTTAATCTAACCACACTGTCCGATTTCAAAAAGGCTTTACAACGAAAGCAAAACATTAGATTATGTCAGCAGAGTACCCAGCCAGAAATAATCAGACACCCATTTTTCAAGCTAGCATATAATGTCACATAAACCCAAACCACAGCTAAATGCAACACTAACCTTTGATGATCTTCATCAGATGACAATCCTAGGACATTATGTTATACAATACATGCATGTTTTGTTCAATCAAAAAAACAGCTTTTTACATTAGCATGTGACTAGCATGTGACTAGCATTCCCACCGAACACTTCCGTTGAATTTACTAAATTACTCACGATAAACGTTCACAAAAAACATAACAATTATTTTAAGAATTATAGATACAGAACTCCTTTATGCACTCGCTATGTCCGATTTTAAAATAGCTTTTCGGTGAAAGCACATTTTGCAATATTCTGAGTAGATAGCCCGGCCATCACAGGCTAGCTATTTTGACACCCACCAAGTGTGGTACTCACCAAACTCCGATTTACTATTAGAAAAGTTTGATTCCCTTTGCTGTTCTTCGTCAGAATGCACTCCCAGGACTTCTACTTCAATAACAAATGTTGGTTTGGTTCCAAATAATCCATAGTTATATCCAAATAGCGGCGTTTTGTTGTGCGTTCAAGACACTATCCGAAGGGTAACGAAGGGTGATGCGACCGGCGCGTTTCGTGACAAAACAATTCAAAATATTCCATTACCGTACTTCGAAGCATGTCAAACGCTGTTTAAAATCAATTTTTATGCAATTGTTCTCGTAAAAAAGCGATAATATTCCGACCGGGAGTTGTTGTTTTCGTTCAAAGACTGAAAATGTAAACATGGAGTCGTCTCGTGCACGCGCGCACCAGTCTCATTGTTCTCAGATCGACCACTTACCAAATGCGCTACTGTTTTTCAGCCATGGCCTGCAAAGTCATCATTCAACGTTCTGGCGCCTTCTGAGAGCCTATGGGAGCGTTAGAAAATGTCACGTTACAGCAGAGATCCCCTGTTTTGGATAGAGATGATCAAGAAGGCCAAGAAATGGTCAGAGAGGGCGCTTCCTGTTTGGAATCTTCTCAGGTTTTGGCCTGCCAAATGAGTTCTGTTATACTCACAGACACCATTCAAACAGTTTTAGAAACTTTGGAGTGTTTTCTATCCAAAGCTAATAATTATATGCATATTCTAGTTTCTGGGCAGGAGTAGTAATCTGATTAAATCGGGTACGTTTTTTATCCGGCCGTGAAAATACTGCCCCCTATCCATAACAAGTTTTAAACAGTGTAAATTATGAATATGTTATGTCAAGTTTGACCGTGTTACAAACATAAAGTGGGTAGTATATTGGTCACACAGTTGATTAAATCGTATATAATAGAACAGCAGCATTAACTGTGCGTGAGTATGTGTGTTTGTGCTTGAACGTGTGTGTTGATGTGCGGTCTGCTTGTGTGTAAAGGTTTGATGTGTGGCGTGCCAGTGCAAACAGTCTCTAATGTGCAGATATTGTCCTTCGTCATATGAGGAGAGGAGGGTAAGGTTTCCTCCCTCACTACATCATTCTTACTGCAGTGGAGGTCACCTTTATGTGAAGTCATGCATACACACACACACACGCACACACACACACACACACACACACACACACACACACACACACACACACACACACACACACACACACTCAGACATCTGCAAACACACCTTTTTGCCACCTTTTCTAACTCGGTCAGCGATAAACAGACTATGTCTCTGTCTGCCCTACATACACACAAGCACAACTCACTTGTGTGTGTGTAAGGCAGTGAGCAGACAGAGTGTGTGTGTGTGTGTGTGTGTGTGTGTGTGTGTGTGTGTGTGTGTGTGTAAGGCAGTGAGCAGACAGAGTGCGACGGAGGCATATTTCTGAGGCTGGTAGAAAGGTACGAGAGTGAGTCACGCTCCTGCATTTTCTGCCCCAGTAAACTTAGCCCACACAAACACACTCAGACTTTCAGGGTACAATAAGTACATCGCCTGTTTTTCTAACACTAATATACAAGTTTGAACTCTACCTATGGCTAAGACAATGCAGAATTCAGTACAGCTACATAATCCATAGCCTGAACACACACACTATCACACACGCTATCACACTCACCCTCCCGAGACACACACACAGGCCACCCCCGACCCAAACTTGGGTCGTGTTTGTTTAAACGTGTTCAATGGTAAAATTTTGATGAACATGTTACATATTTAATCCGTATTTAGACGGGAAGGATCATAGAGGGAAATGGAGTAAACATGATGCTAACCCCAGGGGAACATGGGAGAGCAGGGTTAACACAGGAGGGAGAGAGACTGCCCGTCCCATATTCCTATCATATCCATATCATTCCTCAATCTTTATGCATCCTACATGGATCTGTTGGCTGTCATAATGCCACTGCAGTCCCTATCACTGTCAGAATAGAATAGAATAAACTGGACGTTCATTTTCTCCTTCAAAACTCTACCAACATCTCTGTCAGGCCCACACTGCCCAGTGCCCACACCTGTACACACCTATCAGTCATACAAAACAACACCCCCTCCCCAAAAGATAATACCCCAATTCAAACTATAAAGCTTGTGCACCTGTACACCAAGCCTCCCAGCACTAAGGCACAGTGAGGATTTACCCTGTGAGAGGATGCAGCTCCCCCTCAGTCAACAACTGAATCATCACGTTTTGTCACCAAAGCCCCTTATACCACCCATCACAGTGACCTGTGTGCTCTAGCTGGCTGGCCCTCGCTACATATTTGTCGCCAGACCCACTGGCTCCAGGTCATCTATAAGTCTATGCTAGGTAAAGCTCCGCCTTATCTCAGCTAGCTGGTCACGATAACAACACCCCCCCCGTTGCACGCGCTCCAGCAGGTATATCTCACTGGTCATCCCCAAAGCCAACACCTACTTTGGCCGCCTTTCCTTACAGTTCTCTGAAAGCAAAAACTGCAAACATCGCTGAAGCTGGAGATTTATACTTCCCTCACTAACTTTAAACATCAGCTATCTGAGCAGCTAACCGATCGCTGCAGCTGTACATAGCCATCTGTAAATAGCCCACCCAATCTACCTACCTCATCCCCATATTGTTTTTATTTACTTTTCTGCTCTTTTGCACACCAGTATTTCTACTTGCACATCACCATCTATCACTCCAGTGTTAATTTGCTAAATTGCAATTACTTCGCTACTATGGCCTATTTATTGCCTTACCTCCTCATGCCATTTGCACACACTGTATATAGACTTTCTTTTTTTCCTATTGTGTTATTGACTGTTCGCTTGTTTATTCCATGTGTAACTCTGTGTTGTTGTTTGTGTCGCACTGCTTTGCTTTATCTTGGCCAGGTCGCAGTTGTAAATGAGAACTTGTTCTCAACTAGCCTACCTGGTTAAATAAAGGTGAAATAAATAAAATAATCTGTTAAAAATCACGACATCATCTCCATCTCCATCAGCTCTATCAATCAATCAATCAATCAATCAATCAAGCAATCAATCAAGCAATCAAATGTATTTATAAAGCCCTTCTTACATCAGCTGATGTCACAAAGTGCTGTACAGAAACCCAGCATAAAACCTCAAACAGCAAACAATGCAGGTGTAGAAGCTCTACTATCCATCTCTTTCTCAAGAATGCATGTGGTAACCCAACCCAAACCCTGCTGACCGATACACCCCTTCCCACCCCAGGCAGACCACTACTGTTACCCTGCTGTACTGAAACCATTATCCTAACTTTACCCTGCTCTACTGAAACCATTGTCCTAATGTTACCCTGCTGTACTGAAACCATTGTCCTAACGTTACCCTGCTGTACTGAAACCATTATCCTAACTTTACCCTGCTCTACTGAAACCATTGTCCTAATGTTACCCTGCTGTACTGAAACCATTGTCCTAACGTTACCCTGTTGTACTGAAACCATTGTCCTAACGTTACCCTGCTCTACTGAAAGCATTGTCCTAACGTTACCCTGCAGTACTGAAACCATTATCCTAACGTTACCCTGCTCTACTGAAACCATTGTCCTAACGTTACCCTGCTGTACCGAGGACCAAAGCCCAGAGAGGAACAGGGAGAGGAGAAAGGAAGCGGACGGAGAGACTCAGGGAAGGAGGAGCCAGGAGGAAGAGGGGGAAGGGGCCAGAGCTTGGGGGGGGGGGGGTTGAGTCCAGTGTCTCCCCAGTAGACAGGCCTGTCAATCTGTCACTAACACACCCTGTAATTATTATTCAACATACAGCCTATAACATATGCGGCATACACTCTCTCTACTGCTCATCTCTCCTCTTCTCTGTCCCCTCCCTCCCGTATATTTCTATTTTTCTCCCTCTCTTATAGCATATGCTGCACATTCACAGCAGGGGGGGCAGGCAGAGGTCATCAATTAAACATGCAGTAGACACACACACATGCACATGGTTAGTTGCCCTGTCATATAGACAGTATAATGACAGATGTGTGTATGCATGTGTGTATGCATGTGTTTGTGTGTGCGTTTGTGTGCATGTGTATGTATGTATGTATGTGTGTGTGTGTGTGTGTATTGGGGGAGAGATATCCAATAAAAAGCTGTGTTTATTGGGGTCAAACGGGCAATCCACGGGGAGACACAGGACCACAGCTCATTACGAAGTCTGAGCTGAATAGAGAGGAAGACCAGGTGATTCCAATTAAACAGCGCACTCTACTGGTCAGCATTTGAACTGCTGCTGAGGAGAGGACGGCCTTTAGAGGAACAAAGACTAAAATATATTTATACCTTAGGAGGACACAACAAGACGTACTTGAACTCAGACATCATTACAGTGAACCTTTTGGCCTTGATGTGGAGACAACGTTGGCAATTGCCTCTGACCCAGTTTTCTTCGTAGATGTTTATTTTTAATTTTTTATGCAATAGTGTGTGTATGTATGTTACAACTAACACTACAGCTAATGACCTAGCATCACTGCCTCTAGGAGAGTATATATCACACAGCTGTATTTTAACAACTACAAACACACACAAACAACAGTAATTCACGCACACACACACACACACACACACACACACACACACACACACACACACACACACACACACACACACACACACACACACACACACACACACACACACACAAACAATTAACTGACAGCTGCTCACATCTGGCACACACACACACACACACACACACAAACAATTAACTGACAGCTGCTCACATCTGGCACACACACGGACACGCACACATAAATGTGATACATGAATGTGATATGTTTAGTTGTTCTACGTGGCAGTAATGACAGAGCATAGAGGGTCACCGATACACTTAGAGACATGTAATTGCTCCTCTGAGAAGGGAATAAGCATCAATCTGGCAATTTTCATCTCATACTGAGGACTAATTCAGTGTAATGGGACTGCTCAAAACACTGTAAGTGTTATTTCAACTAAATATTATTAAGTAACTTGTTCCACAGGATTTTTTTTTTACTCAACTTTTTGGGCAAATTGTTACCTGAAAAAGTTTAGTTGGCCCAAACTTAGCTACAGCTAAAATTCTGTCAATTTAAAATGATGTGTTTGCTCAAATTGTCTCATATGTTCATTCAACTACAAATTATTATTTGGCGATCTTAACCCCCGAAAAAGGCTGTGGAACTACACTGAACAAAAATATAAACGCAACATGTAAAGTGTTGGTCCCATGTTTCATGAACTGAAATAAAAGATCCCAGAAATGTTCCATATGCACAAAAACCTTATTTCTCTCAAATGTTGTGAACAAAGTAGTTTACATTCCTGCCAGTGAGCATTTCTCCTTTTCCAAGATAATCCATCCACCTGACAGGTGGGGTATTTGAAGAAGCTGATTAAAAAGCATGATCATTACACAGATGCAACCTGTGCTGGGGACAATAAAAGGCCACTTTAAAATGTACAGTTTTGTCACACAACACAATGCCACAGATGTCTCAGGTTTTGAGGGAGTGTGCAATTGGCATGCTGACTGCAGGAATGTCCACCAGAGCTGTTGCCAGAGAATTTAATGTTAATTTCTCTACCATAAGCCTCTTCCAACGTAATTTTAGTGAATTTGGCAGTACATTCAATTGGTCTGACAACCGCAGTATGGCGTTGTGTGGGTGAGCGGTTTGTGAACAGGGTGGGGTTATGGTATGGGCAGGCATAAGCTATGGACAATGAACACAACTGTGTTTTATTGATGACAATTTGAATGCACAGAGATACCGTGAGAAGATCCTGAGGCCCATTGTCATGCCATTAATGTGCCGCCATTACCTCATGTTTCAGCATGATAATGCACGGCCCCATGTCTTAAGGATCTGTATAGAATTCCTGGAAGCTGAAAATGTCCCAGTTCTTTCATGGCCTGCATACTCACCAGACTTGTCACCCATTGAGCATGTGTGGGATGCTCTGGATTCGACGTGTATGGCAGCGTGTTCCAGATCCCGCCAATATCCAGGAACTTCGCACAGCCATTGAAGAGGAGTGGGACAACATTCCACAGGCCACAATCAACAGCCTGATCAACTCTATGCGATGGAGATGTGTCGCACTGCATGAGGCAAATGGTGGTCACACCAGATACTCTGGTTTTCTGATCCACGCCCCTACCATTTTTTAAGGTATCTGTGACCAACAGATGCATATCTGTATTCCCAGTCTAGTGAAATCCATAGATTATAGCCTAATGAACTTATTTCAATTGACTGATTGCCTTATGTGAACTGTATCTCAGTAAAATCTTTGAAATTGTTTTCAAAGTACATATTTGACACACTTTGACATACATGATTATATTGTGCATGTTCATTTACCAGTAATTATTATTCAACATGTCCTCACCTGGGATTTGAATTGACAATTTATTGGTTCACAGCATTCCATTCTTCCTGATACTCCACCATGTTTGTGTTTATAACTGATTTAACCTATATTGTTACACTTTGTACTTTGCACAGTAAATCTCAGCTCTGTTAAAAGTACCCTCAAGAAAAACTATTTTTATTGATCATGGTGATTAAGGAGTAACATCGAAAAATAGTAATATGCCCCAACCACATTATACAACTACACAGAAAAAAACTAAATTGCTTAAATAAGTAAATCAAATCAAAGGTGAGAGAATAGTCAGATTAACTGATAAATGACACAGACATGGTGGTGTAGCAGGAAGATCAGAATGCCATAAACCAAGAGGTTGCAAGTTCAAATCCCAGATAACAACATGCTTGAATAATAATTACTGTGTAAATGAACATGCACAATGCAATCTTGTGTGTCAAATATGTAAGTTAAAATATTATATGTTAAAAGCACTGCAATTGTAACCAGTTGCACAGCGTTCTTTAGTTACAATAATATATAGTTGAATTAACATATGAGACAAGTTGACAGAATTTCTGCCAGTTTTCTCAAGTCTGGGTAAGTTTGTTCACCTAACACTTGGACTGAAACATTAAGTAAAAGTACTAAAAGGTTGTTTAACCAGTTACTTAATAATAATTAGTTGAAACAACACAATCTTTGGGTGTTTCTTTTACAGTTCAGATGGGAAGAGGAGACGTAATGGGGATACCGATCTGGAAACCACAGCTCTACATTTATCAAGGTACAGTATCTGAGCTCTGGAGTGGAAGGGAATATACAGTATCTGAGCTCTGGAGTGGAAGGGAATATACAGTATCTGAGCTCTGGAGTGGAAGGGAATATACAGTATCTGAGCTCTGGAGTGGAAGGGAATATACAGTATCTGAGCTCTGGAGTGGAAGGGAATATACAGTATCTGAGCTCTGGAGTGGAAGGGAATATACACGTATCTGAGCTCTGGAGTGGAAGGGAATATACAGTATCTGAGCTCTGGAGTGGAAGGGAATATACAGTATCTGAGCTCTGGAGTGGAAGGGAATATACAGTATCTGAGCTCTGGAGTGGAAGGGAATATACAGTATCTGAGCTCTGGAGTGGAAGGGAATATACAGTATCTGAGCTCTGGAGTGGAAAGGAATATACAGTATCTGAGCTCTGGAGTGGAAGGGAATATACAGTATCTGAGCTCTGGAGTGGAAGGGAATATACAGTATCTGAGCTCTGGAGTGGAAGGGAATATACAGTATCTCAATCTCATTTTCAATTAGATTTTGTATAGAATCATCCGAATGATTAGATAGAGTGAAGAGTGCTCTAAACTGAACATTACATTTATGTGTGAATATTCCGTATCTCTATCCTAATGTAGTCCAGTCTGACATATCCAACTTCCGGACATATCCATATCTATTAAACTATCCAGCGTTCCTGCTACTAATCCTCAGAGTTCCCAAGAAGAGCAATGGGATTATAGCTGCTGGCAAGGAGAGCTGAGTGTCATGGACCACTGCATTGGAACACCCTCCCGCCACGATTCCCTGATCTTCCAGCCCAACACCTACAGCTCCTCCCCTCCTCTCCTTCCTTTTCAGGTCCAGCCCTGCAGCTAGTTTAACATCATCCTTCACATACATAAATACTACACTATTGTGTACTAGTGAGAATGGAGAGATTGAAACTCCTCAAAGCTCATTCTGTCCCTATTCAGCTCAGGATTTGATACCAGCTGCTGCAGTACGGGACTGCTTTCTATTATGCATGCATGCAGCGACGGATTGGGAACAGAAAATGTCCCGGGCATTATTGACACACAGGCACATTTTTTACCTCGAGGAACCCTATTATTAGTCAAATAATTATAGTTTTGTGCAAAAACCTTCAATTTCAACAGGCTCAGTAGGCTTAAGAGTGGTGCAGCGGTCTAAGGCACTGCATCTCAGTGCAAGAGGCGTCACTACAGTCCCTGGTTCGATTCCAGGCTGAATCACATCTGGCGGTGATTGGGAGTCCCATAGGGTGGCGCACAATTGTCCCAGCATTGTCCGGGGTAGGCCGTCATTGTAAATACGAATTTGTTTTTAACTGACTTGCCTAATCAAATAAAATACAAATAAAAAAAGATAGACCAGCCCATCTGGCATTTGCCAGAACTGCCGCATGGCTAGTCCGTCCCTGGATGTACAGTATGTATGTCCATCTGTCTGCAGTTCTCATAGGTGCAGGGTAAATGTGGAAGGTAGTGGTGTGTGTGACAGAGTACTGTTCTGGATGTGTGTGAGATCAATTTCTCCTCTGCTGCATTGGGCAGGAGTGTATGTAAATTATGAATTAGTTATTTGTGCACTTAAGCATAAAAACGGCAGTTGCAAATGCAGTGTATGCTAATATCCCCCTCTGCGTAAGGATTACAGTGACTGATAATATCCCCCTCTGCATAAAGATTACAGTGACTGATAATATCCCCCTCTGCGTAAGGATTACAGTGACTGATAATATCCCCCTCTGCGTAAGGATTACAGTGACTGATAATATCCCCCTCTGCGTAAGGATTACAGTGACTGATAATATCCCCCTCTGCGTAAGGATTACAGTGACTGATAATATCCCCCTCTGCATAAGGATTACAGTGACTGATAATATCCCCCTCTGCATAAGGATTACAGAGGTAATAATATCCCCCTCTGCATAAGGATTACAGGGACTGATAATATCCCCCTCTGCATAAGGATTACAGTGACTGATAATATCCCCCTCTGCGTAAGGATTACAGTGACTGATAATATCCGCCTCTGCATAAGGATTTCAGTGACTGATAATATCCCCCTCTGCATAAGGATTACAGTGACTGATAATATCCCCCTCTGCATAAGGATTACAGTGACTGATAATATCCCCCTCTGCATAAGGATTGCAGTGACTGATAATATCCCCCTCTGCGTAAGGATTACAGTGACTGATAATATCCCCCTCTGCATAAGGATTACAGTGACTGATAATATCCCCCTCTGCATAAGGATTACAGTGACTGATAATATCTCCCTCTGCATAAGGATTACAGTGACTGATAATATCCCCCTCTGCATAAGGATTACAGTGACTGATAATATCCCCCTCTGCGTAAGGATTACAGTGACTGATAATATCCCCCTCTGCGTAAGGATTACAGTGACTGAACATTGAAGAAGGGGCACTACAATGTGTGTTTGTGTGCATGTCAGCAACTTGATTTCACAAGATTAATATTGTCTGAAAAGACAAAACATTCTCAGATTTGCAAAACAACATGCAATCAAGGTTAGCAACAGAGTTTATTTTGAGTCTTGCTGTCCTTCTCGTCAGTGTCAGGACATTGTCACCAGGCATAAAAATCTGAGGAAAATGGACCACAAAAAAAATCACTCAACTATTACACTTCCTAAAACTGTTCAGAGACATTCCAGGGGTTACAAGCATCAAATATGCTAATTTTAACAGTTTCTGCCAGGAAGAGAAACCCACCTAAAATAACATTGGGCTGCATTTAGAATTTTAACAGTCCATGCATTTCTGTTTGTGTGTGGGTCAGAGATTGAAGAGGACAGACGAGGGGATGCTACCAGTGGTGGTGACTGCGTCGGCAGACACAGGGTGAGTTCAAGAGTCGCAGGGGAAAGGGGGAGGGAGGAGAGAGGGAGGTAGAGCAGAGGATTTGATGAGGATGAAAGAGTGTAAAGAACGGGTGATGGGGTGAGGTTGGAATAGAGAGGAGGGATGGTAAACGTGGTGAGGAAGGGGGAGAGTAGAGGATTTGATGATGAAGGGACAGAGATAGGGAGGATAAGAATACTGTAGGTGATTGTTGGAAGGGGTGAAGGTTGATTGGAGGGAGGAGAGCATGGGGCTATGGGAGTAAGAGAGGAGAGGATTGTGTCAAAGGGGTGGAAGATAAGAGATGATATAATTCTCTTTCTGAAGGCGTGTGTGTGTGTGTGTGTGTGTGTGTGTGTGTGTGTGTGTGTGTGTGTGTGTGTGTGTGTGTGTGTGTGTGTGTGTGTGTGTGTGTGTTTGTGTGCGTGTGTGTGTGTGTTTGTGTGCGTGTGTGTGTGTGTAATAGCCTGTCCAGGCTCTGTAGACTGTGTGGTAGGGTGATGTATGACACCTGCTATAAGCAGGGCTGACCTTTTTATTGGAGAGGTAACCCACCGGTGACAACACTAGTCCACTCCTCGTTCATCAACTTTATATGTGTGTGTGTTTATATGCTTAGTTCCGATACAGTACATGTCCAGTGATGTCTTTAAATCATTACTCCCAGCTTCCCCATCCACCAGCATCCCCCGTACCCCCTGATGCTTCATCCCCCATCTTGAAAATAATAAAAAGCCCTAGAACTGATTGCAACCAATAAAGCAGAACATTTGGTCACAGTGTTTCCATGACAACCTCTAACATTAAGCACGTCATTGGTTCGCTCATTCTGTTGATCTGTGGCACACACAGAGACCTAGTAGAGATCAGAGATTGTGTGTGTGTGTGTGTGTGTGTGTGTGTGTGTGTGTGTGTGTGCGTGCGTGCGTGCGTGCGTGTGTGAGAGAGAGAAAGAGAGACCTGCAGTGCCATGCTGCTTCAGACACGCACAGTAGAGATCAGAGTCACGTAGCTGCAGCATCAAAAAGATACAGACTGAAGATCAGTCAGTCACATGGCCTCCTACTGATCACAGCTCTCTCACATTACTACCACATTACTGTCTGCTGGTTCTATTTCGCCTGGCACTTGGTTCCCTAAAATCCTTCTAAAGCAGATGATGGTTTGAAAGACAGAACATCCAGCAGACACCCAGGCCTCCTGAGGACCAGAGATGTCTGTCCCTACCCAGACTCTAAAACAAAATAACAAATTAGATCATAGATGACTGTCCCCACCTGCCAACCCCCCTCAGTCTGTCTCAGAGCAGCATTGACCACTTGGAGATGGAGTCTCTTGGCTCTGCCTTCAATATGGCCACCTGTCATCTCTGTCTGCTCTAACCTTCACCTGCTGCCAGTGTGTGTATGTGTGTGTGTGTCGAGGGACGTTCCACCTCACTTGTAAGGCCAGTCCTCTCTAGATTTTCCTTTCACTCCTAATTATATTCAAACAGGCAGCGAGGCGGCCAGCTCTATGGTGTCCTGGCCAAGCCACCTACCTCTCCTCTCCTTTTCTCTTGCCTCTTTCCTCTCTTCTCTCTGACTGGAACCATCCTGACCACTGTCTGCCCTCTAATGAACCAGGTGGAGGGAGGAAGGAACACACACACACACAAATGTACACACACACACACGTACACACACACACACACACACACACACACACACACACACACACACACACACACACACACACACACACACACACACACACACACACACACACACACATTTGCAGTAACTGGAAAAAGTTACAGTGAAACCAAAGGTAAAAGCAGTAACTGCCATCACCGAGCTTTGGGTTGAAGTTTCTAGGGTTTACCTTGACATGTTTTATTGTTCTTTGAAGATTCAAGTATCAAACTATATGAAACTGACAGCCACATACAAATAAATCTATGAACACAAGTTTGTGTAAAAATAAAAAGGTCAAGTAAACGTATTCTAATGCATGTACCAAGCGAGAAGGCAGTAACTGCCATCAAGAGTCAAAGGTCATGTTAGATGTCGGGGTCAAGATGAATAAATTAACACCTCATGGTAAGACAACAGATAATCATATCTCCAGTGATCTGTCTACAACTCACTTGGCTGGACAATGAAAAAACATTTTTCTCAGTTCCTCTCTCTTCTTAGCGGGGCAACATACATTACACACTACAGAGGGTGCCACAAGGGACAGAGATGGTATGTGTGTGTACACTATAATATACAAAGTATATAGTGGTTATACCTCCATAGTCTGGTGCAGATGCTGTAAGCTTCTGAGTCAAACAGACAGAAACAGAGAGAGAGGGGGGGGAGAAGGAGAGAGAGCAAGAGACAGAGAGAGAGACAGAGAGAGACAGAGAGAGAGAGAAAGAAACTGAAATAAAGAGTACAATACAGAACATTGAAGTGAGATGCTGTATAACATTGTGTTTGTTCCAAGTATTTTTCTGGCTCCAATTGTAAGCAGTGAATGCAACATCAAATCCTTCCATTACTGCAAATACTGTAGTTCCAGTGACATCGTCCAGTTTGTGTGTGTGTGTGTGTTCTGAACTCTGCGTAGCTACATAACTAGACAAAGAGACATTACAGTACAGTCCAATGATGCTTGTTTTATTCAAATGTGATGCTTGACTGACCTGGATAACTGCTATGGCTACTGAATGGATAAGAGAGATAGAAGAGAGTAAGAAAGATGGAGAGAAAGATGGAGAGATTGAGATAGGGAAATAAAGAGATATGTTGTAGTGTACCAATGCAAAGACTCTTATACGTGAATAACCCAACACAAACCCATGTAAATGTACAGTATACTGTGTGAAACACAGACCTTCCATTAGCAGACAACTGTCATCATGTCTGACACTCCAGTCAATTAAATCCATGGAACTCCCCTTGGCTGTTTGGTTTGGCTTGGCTGGGATGGATATTGAGATGGCATCTATACATTTAGGGCTGGTTGGATGGGGATTGCACACTGAGAGAGATGGCTATGGTTGACTATGTGCCATGGCTGTCTGACCAATGTTATCCCCCAAACCCCTCCTAACCATCTTAACCCCCCACTAACTCTACCCTTGGCTCAGCTCACAGATAGATCTGGATAAACCTATTACAGAGATCAGATGACCGCTAATATGGAGAGAGAGAGAGAGAGAGAGAAGAGAGAGAGAGAGAGAGAGAGAGAGAGAGAGGGAGGGAGAGAGAGAGAATTGGCGAGGGCACTAGAACAGTCTGCAGCACTCAGCCTCACCCTGCTAGAATCTGAAGTTAAATGTCTAATGTTTGCTGATGATCTGGTGCTTCTGTCCCCAACCAAGGAGGGCCTACAGCAGCACTAAGATCTTATGCACAGATTCTACCAGACCTGGGCCCTGACAGTAAAACTCAGTAAGACAAAAATAATGGTGTTTAAAAAAAGGTCCAGTCGCCAGGACCACAAACACAAATTCCATCTAGACATCGTTGCCCGGGTGCACACAAAAAACTATACATACCTTGGCCTAAACATCAGCGTCACAGGTAACTTCCACAAAGCTGTGAACGATCTGAGAGACAAGGTAAGAAGGGCGTTCTATGCCATCAAAAGGAACATAACATTTGACATACCAATTAGGATCTGGCAAAAAATAACAATAAAAAATAATTGAATCAGCCCTTTATGGTTGTGAGATCTGGGGTCTGCTCACCAACCAAGAATTCACAAAATGGGACAAACACCAAATTGAGACTCTGCATGCAGAATTCTGCAGAATTCTCCATGTACAACATAAAACAACAAATAATGCATGCAGAGCAGAATTAGGCCGATACCCGCTAATTATCAAAATCCAGAAAATAGCCGTTAAATTCTACAACCACCTGAAAGGAAGCGATTCCCAAACCTTCCATAACAAAGCCATCACCTACAGAGAGATGAACCTGAAGAAGAGTCCCCTAAGCAAGCTGGTCCTTGGGCTCTGTTCACAAACACAAACAGACTCCACAGAGCCCCAGGACAGCAACACAATTAGACCCAACCAAATCATGAGAAAACTAAAAGATAATTACTTGACATATTGGAAAGAATTAACAAAAAAACATAGCAAACTAGAATGCTATTTGGCCCTAAACAGAGAGTACACAGTGGCAGAATACCTGACCACTGTGACTGACCCAAACTTAAGGAAAGCTTTGACTATGTACAGACTCAGTGAGCATAGCCTTGCTATTGAGAATGGCCACCGTAGGCAGACCTGGCTCTCAAGAGAAGACAGGCTATGTGCACACTGCCCACAAAATGAAGTGGAAACTAAGCTGCACTTCCTAACCTCCTGCCAAATGTTTGACCATATTAGGGACACATATTTCCCTCAGATTACACAGATCCACAAAGAATTTGAAAACAAACCCGATTTTGATAAACTCACAAATCTACTGGGTGAAATACCACAGTGTGCCATCACAGCAGCAAGAGTTGTGACCTTTTGTCACAAGAAAAGAGAAACCAGTGAAGAACAAACACCATTGTAAATACAACCCATATTTATGTTTCTTTATTTTTCCTTTTGTACTTTAACCATTTGCACATCGTTACAACTCAGTATATATACATAATATGACATTTGTAATGTCTTTATTCTTTTGGAACTTCTGTGAGTGTAATGTTTACTGTTCAATTTTATTGTTTATTTCACTTTTGTATATTATCTACTTCACTTGCTTTGGCAATGTTAACATATGTTTCCCATGCCAATAAAGCCCCTTGAATTGAATTGAATTGAGAGAAAGAAAGAGTGTGAGAGAGAGAGAGAAATAGTGAGTATGTGGGCAATAGATTGAGAAAGAGTGAGAGAGAGTGATACAGAGGGAGAGTTACAAAGCTCATATGAACAGCTAAACTAAAGAGAGAGAGAGAGAGAGCGAGAGAGAGACAGCCTGGAACCATCAACACAGGGGGTTAGATGGAAGAGCTCATATGAACAGCTAAACTAAAGAGAGAGAGAGAGAGAGAGAGAGAGAGAGAGACAGCCTGGAACCATCAACACAGGGGGTTAGATGGAAGAGCTCATATGAACAGCTAAACTAAAGAGAGAGAGAGAGAGAGAGAGAGAGAGAGAGAGACAGCCTGGAACCATCAACACAGGGGGTTAGATGGAAGAGCTCATATGAACAGCTAAACTAAAGAGAGAGAGAGAGAGAGACAGCCTGGAACCATCAACACAGGGGGTTAGATGGAAGAGAGGGGGACGACAGTGTGTGACAGTGTGTGACAACACCATCAGGTCATCTGATTGGATTAAACCCTGCAGAACTGGTATGTAATTCACTGGTCGTGGACTCACACACTGTGCTGTGTATTCATGGACGCCTAGGGAAGCCAGGCTTCCCCAAATATTTGACATATAAAAAAAAATTGAAATGGTAAAATTATTTATCTTTCGCCTCTGTGTTTTCATAATTTTCCATCAATTTGCAAGTGGCTGAATCTCACTGGACAAATCATCCGAACAATGGAAACAGTGCCCCTCTGTCTCAGTAAGTGTAGCCCATGTATCTGATGGTGTCGGGACCAAAAGACTATAACATGTTGCTGCCATAGCATTTGGACTCCCTTGGTACTTTTTTAAATAAAATAATTAGCCAATCAGCATTGTGCTGTGCTCAACTGTGGGTTGTCCTGGTGCAGCAAAACACCCCCCGAGGGAGGCCAGGTTGGATTTGGCTTCACACAAATCAAATATTGACTTTCTCAGCAAAACATCATTTTCAAAAAAACATGTCTGCTTCTACTCTGCTTGTGTTGTTAGCTTGTTAATCAGCCCCTTCCTAAGCCATGGATGGAGACGGGGATTTGGACTTGTTTTTGACTTAATTCTCTGTACAGCCAATGATTATGACAGTGATTCTGATCTAACCATAAATGAATATGTTGTGCCACTGGCCTGAGATGATTGAAGTTCAGTATGTAGCCTAGATGTAGTCTAGTAGGCTCACGTTAACTAGCTAGCTAATTTAGCTGCTTCATTGTTACCCATGCGAGGAAGTTAGGATAGCAAGCATTTTATCTAGGTAGCCTATGAAAACAAAAACTAAAAGTATACTCTATGACAGAGCCATAGACCGCTTTGCCAATATGAAAGACAGGATGACGGCATTGCTGTTCAACTAGTCTACAAGTAGGGTGAGTCCAAAAAAATGTTTTAGTTGCGCACACACACACATGCACACACAAATCAGTACCATGGACAGCTACATGATATTTAGCAACATTGATTGGACTAAATAGTTTTTGGTATCTTTAAGTTTGTTTTCAGTGTATTAAACTAAGCATAGCCTTGTTGATGTGATGATGTTTAAGTGTAAATGGTGCTGGAATAGCGGAGGCAGTGCGCCTGTTGTCTTTGTGCTGACTGGAGGTAACTTCCTGGTTCTACATCACTAGTTGTTTAGTAAACTCTTGAAAACAGTAACTTGCTTGACCGTGCTGTAGGTCATAGAACTTTTTGTTACATGTAATATTTGCTTTGTGGACTTCACCGGACAGATTTTTCTCTCTGTTTTTGTGATGAAACAAACGTATGTGCAGTTGAATGTATTCCACCACTGTGTGACTGTTGTCTTTTTGTTGTCACAGCCTTATTGTATATCACGGTGGCGTATGAACGAATGGGTTATAGAGCAAACAATGGAAATATCACAACATAGGTTTTAATATAGCGCTTTTACTGGCTAGGCTTCCTCAGTGATATTACCCACGCACCTCTACTGCTCACAGACAGGGGTCAAAATGTTTAGTGGAGAGGATTAGATCAGTCTCTCTATGACACACACATCACACACACACACTCACAAACACAACACACACACACACACACACACACACACACACACACACACACACACACACACACACACACACACACACACACACACACACACACACACACACACACACACACACACACAGGGTTGGAACTCACTGTGTTACATGTTCATTAAAATAATAGTTGTTCTCATCCGTGTGTCACACCAACCTACCAACCTACAGTAGCTGAAACCAGCTTGACTTCGTTTCACAGTCAATCTACATCTAACAGTTTATAGCCAACAGCTTGGATTTACACCTTCACCACTCAGTGTGGCTGGGGAACGCTGATAACAGATTGGAGAGTAGAAGGGTGGTGGGGGGAGGAGGCACAGGGAAGAGAAGGGGTGAGGGGAGGGAGAGAAGGGGTGAGGAGGCTGAAGGGAGGCGAGGGGAGGAGGAGAGAAGGGGGATTCTGTCTAAATGACCAGCTCTGAAAACTACACAATCCGTCAGCCCACTGAAGAACTGAGATTACTGTGTGTGTGTGTGTGTGTGTGTGTGTGTGTGTGTGTGTGTGTGTGTGTGTGTGTGTGTGTGTGTGTGTGTGTGTGTGTGTGTGTGTGTGTGTGTGTGTGTGAGAGAGAGATGACTATTCACTGCATATCTTACTGCACAGAGGACATTAATCATCAATACACTGACAAACATAGACCAACACTCCTCCTCTCCGTTTCTCTCTGATGATAATATGAAAATGCGATTTTATCTGGTCACAGTAGCAGCATCAGCACATTGGTCATAACCATAACCATATGTATTACAGCATTATAGGTTACAGCAGCACTGTCCTTCCCAATCTCTAGTTTATACTATGATGTATACTCACTCACACACATTCACATCTTATGCTGTACGCAAAGGTAAAGCATATCGATTCACTTATAATAACACACACACACCCCCTCTATCTTAAACTCTCTCCCTTTGTATGGAACAAATGGAACCGTAGAGAGATAGGCACTGCTGTGAACGGGCACTGAGTCATGCTTTGAAAGGTTCCCCTTGTTAAGACAAACACACACACACTCTCTCATACACACACACACACACACACACACACACACACACACACACACACACACACACACACACACACACACACACACACACACACACACACACACACACACACACACACACACACACACACAGAAAGCATGTAAACCTGATTTCTCACAGCAGTACTTCTTTCTCCAACATTCTGCCCATCGCCCCTAGCAACGTGGCAATCATTAATTTTCCCTCTGGCTTCTATGATCACCACGGTGAGAGAAGCATAAGAATTGTCATGGCAACCGAATCCTGTAAACTCATATTTCAGGTTCATCATCACCATAGTAACATAAGCTTGGGAAACTAGCACACACACATGCACAAGGGGACACAAGCACACACAAGCACACACACACACACACACCCACATACACACACACACCCACATACACACACACATACACACACCTACCCTGGTCCTCATAGGAGAGAGGAGTCCTTCCATGTCAGATCCTGGTAGTGATCCGGTCAGTCAGTATACTGTGTTCCAGATAAATAGATCCTGTTAGGAACGTTGTTAGGAATGCTGTCTCATCATCATTTCCAGTATCTCCAACACAACGCTCCCAATCCACCCTGAGACCAGAGGAGACTGAAGGAGAACGTGTGTGTGAGTCCTCTCTGGTTGGCACGTGCACACATACAGAGGGGCGCATAGAAGGAAAGGACAAACTCGCTGTGTGTCACTCTCCACAGTAGCTTCAGTGTGCAGTGAGGGTGGAAGATATCTCTCCCTCGCTCTCTTTCTATCTCGCTCTCCCTCTGACCCGCCTCTATCTCTCTCTCTCTCTCTGCCTCCAGCTACATTTGTTCCCTTCACCGTGACAAACGATCGTTGGTCTTTTTCACACAGCACAGCTCTCCAACCAGTGCTCTCTCTCTGTCTTTCTTTCAACTCACATGGTTGCACCCTCCTCTCTCTTGTTCTCTTGCCCTTTTCCCTCCTAATTTCTATCTCCCTATTGCTACCCCTCCCTTGTTCTCTCCGGCTCTAACCCTTGGCTGGGGTCATAATGTGTGTGTGTGTGTGTGTGTGTGTGTGTGTGTGTGTGTGTGTGTGTGTGTGTGTGTGTGTGTGTGTGTGTGTGTGTGTGTGTGTGTGTGTGTGTGTGTGTGTGTGTGTGTAAGGGTCATGGGGTGTCTTCTCCAGAGCTTGATTGTTCCCCCAGACAATAGAAGCTCTAAAATCCCTAGCAACCTGATCCCCCTCTATTCTCTTCCAATACTGGGGATGATTCACACACACACACACACACACACACACACACACACACACACACACACACACACACACACACACACACACACACACACACACACACACACGCACCTTGGGATGCTGCAATATGAAATTCATGCTTACATTATAAGGGTATTCCATTCAGTTGATCCCATAACACCTTGTAAAATCCCTGCAAAATCAGACGTTCTGCCGGAATTCCACAAAACTAGCATTCCCACAGATCAAAATTCTACCTAGCTACTGAATAAATAAAACAAATATTACAAAAAAAGAATCATATATACAGTTTACACAGTCAGTGAAAACAAACTAAACCCCCTGGAAAGTGGACACATTTGGACACATGGATAGTTGAGCTAAATTCCAACCACATTCATTGATAAAGCTAAGCCAATTTAACAAATCACACAAAACATTTTTTACTTTGAAAATGTAATTTCCTAATGCGGAAAAGTGAGTACACCCCTACCTTTACATCACATAAAATGGCTAAAATTAGAATCAGGTGCACCAAAACAGGTGCAAATGATTAGGCAATCATTATAGAGTAACTTGGGAGGGTCCAGCCTTCCATAAAGATTAGAAACTTGGTCTGGTTTGGTCTTAACCATATGGGTGTATGGTGACACATCATGCCAAGATCAAAATACCTATCCAAGGCCCTCAGAAGAAAGATTATTGAAGCCCATGAGTCTGGGAGGGGTTACAAATCAATTTCCAACCAATTCAAAGTACATAATTCCACTGTTCGATGGATCATCTACAAATGGAGAAAATTCCAGACCACTGGCAATCTACCTAGGACAGGTCATCCCACCAAATTCAGCCCAAGAGCTGACCGAAAGATGCTCATAGAAGTCTCTAAGAACCCCAGAGCAACATCAAGGGATCTACAGGTCTCTCTTGCCACAATCAATGTTGAAGTGTATGAGTAAACAGTCAGAAAGAGACTGCACAAACTTGGCCTACATGGGAGGTCAGGAAGGAAGAAGCCTCTGCTCTCAAAAAAGAATATCAAGACATGACTGATGTATACCTGGGTAAAGACCAGTGTACATTTTAGGGGCATTGGAACAATGTGCTCTGGACAGATGTGTCAAAGGTGGAGTTGTTTGGCGAAAACAAAACACTGCCTTTGAACAGAAGAACATCATACCAACTGTAAAGCATGGAGGCGTTGGCATTTTGGTTTGGGGCTGCTTTGCTGCCTCACGGCCTGGCCAATTGCCATCATTGAGTCAACCATGAATTCCATATTGTCCCAGAGAATTCTTGACGAGAATGTAAGGCCATCTGTCAAAAAGCTGAAGCTGAACCAAACATGGATCTTGCAACGACAATGATCCAAAACACAGAAGCAAAGCTACAACAGAATGGCTCAAAAAGAAGAAATGGAGGGTTATGGAATAGCCAAGTCAAAGCCCAGGTCTCAATCCTGTTGAAATGCTGTGGAGGGACTTGAAGCGGACTGTGCATGCAAGAAAGCCCTCGAACACGACACAGCTGAAGCAGTACAGTAAAAATCCTCCCAGTCGATGTAAAAGACTGATAAACAGTTACAAGAAACGGCAACATGAAGTTATTTCAGCCAAAGGGGTCAATTGAAGCTACGTGTGTACTTATTTGTTCCACACTATTGAATTGCATTTCTGTAGATTTTTTTATGAATACATTTTTTGCAAAGCATAATCTTTCAGTGTCATTTGTTAAATTAGGTTACCTTTATTTGTCAATAGTGTTGAAGTGAATATTACATATCCATCTGTCCAAATATGCACTTACTTTTTTACATGACTGTATACAGTGAGGGAAAAAAGTATTTGATCCCCTGCTGATTTTGTACGTTTGCCCACTGACAAAGAAATGATCAGTCTATAATTTTAATGGTAGGTTTATTTGAACAGTGAGAGACAGAATAACAACAAAAAAAACAGAAAAACGCATGTAAAAAATGTTATAAATTGATTTGCATTTTAATGAGGGAAATAAGTATTTGACCCCCTCTCAATCAGAAAGATCCCAGGTGTCTTTTATACAGGTAACAAGCTGAGATTAGGAGCACACTCTTAAAGGGAGTGCTCCTAATCTCAGCTTGTTACCTGTATAAAAGACACCTGTCCACAGAAGCAATCAATCAATCAGATTCCAAACTCTCCACCATGGCCAAGACCAAAGAGCGCTCCAAGGATGTCAGGGACAAGATTGTAGACCTACACAAGGCTGGAATGGGCTACAAGACCATCGCCAAGCAGCTTGGTGAGAAGGTGACAACAGTTGGTGCGATTTTCCACAAATGAAAGAAACACAAAAGAACTGTCAATCTCCCTCGGCCAGGGGCTCCATGCAAGATCTCACCTCGTGGAGTTGCAATGATCATGAGAACGGTGAGGAATCAGCCCAGAACTACACGGGAGGATCTTGTCAAAGATCTCAAGGCAGCTGGGACCATAGTCACCAAGAAAACAATTGGTAACACACTACGCCGTGAAGGACTGAAATCATGCAGCGCCCGCAAGGTCCACCTGCTCAAGAAAGCACATATACATGCCCGTCTGAAGTTTGCCAATGAACATCTGAATGATTCAGAGGACAACTGGGTGAAAGTGTTGTGGTCAGATGAGACCAAAATGGAGCTCTTTGGCATCAACTCAACTCGCTGTGTTTGGAGGAGGAGGAATGCTGCCTATGACCCCAAGAACATCATCCCCACCGTCAAACATGGAGGTGGAAACATTATGCTTTGGGGTGTTTTTCTGCTAAGGGGACAGGACAACTTCACCACATCAAAGGGACGATGGACGGGGCCATGTACCGTCAAATTTTGGGTGAGAACCTCCTTCTCTCAGCCAGGGCATTGAAAATGGGTTGTGGATGGGTATTCCAGCATGACAATGACCCAAAAGACACGGCCAAGGCAACAAAGGAGTGGCTCAAGAAGAAGCACATTAAGGTCCTGGAGTGGCCTAGCCAGTCTCCAGACCTTAATCCCATAGAAAATCTGTGGAGGGAGCTGAAGTTTCGAGTTGCCAAACGTCAGCTTCGAAACCTTAATGACTTGGAGAAGATCTGCAAAGAGGAGTGGGACAAAATCCCTCCTGAGATGTGTGCAAAGCTGGTGGTCAACTACAAGAAATGTCTGACCTCTGTGATTGCCAACAAGGGTTTTGCCACCAAGTTCTAAGTCATGTTTTGCAGAGGGGTCAAATACTTATTTCCCTCATTAAAATGCAAATGAATTTATAACATTTTTGACATGTGTTTTTCTGGATTTTTTTGTTATTCTGTCTCTCACTGTTCAAATAAACCTACCATTAAAATTATAGACTGATTATTTCTTTGTCAGTGGGAAAACGTACAAAATCAACAGGGGATCAAATACTTTTTTCCCTCACTGTATATATTTTATTATTATTCAGTAGCTAGGTAGCATTTTGATCTGTTGGAATTCTAGGTATTTTGGGATCGACTGAATGGGATACCCCTTGTTACGTTTGTCTGAAGGATGAGACCAAGGTGCTGCGTGGTAGGCAAATTTTTTTTCCTTTATTAAAATTAACACCGTCAAAACAACAAAATACAAGCACGACCGTAAAGTTCTGCAGGCTACACAGTAACTAACAAAAACAAGATCCCACAAAAACCCAGTGGGAAAAGGCTGCCTAAATATGATCCACAATGAGAGACAACGAAATACAGCTGCCTCTGATTGGGAACCATATCAGGCCAACATAGAAATACAAAACATAGAT
>NC_042963.1:1645940-1658440 GCF_901001165.1 Salmo trutta | reverse complement strand
AGAATAATGGAGACGAGATAATCGACTGATTGTGTTCCCTCTCTTCCTACTTTCCTTCTCTCTCCTTCTCTCACTGCAATTCCCGATTCATTCTACCAACACTCTCTCTGTGTCACCCTCTTTCTCTCACTTTCCCTCACTTGCTCACTCTCTTCTCTTCCTCTCTGTATCTTCTCTATCGCCTTGTTTCTTATTTATCTCCCCATGACTCAGTCTCCTGCTCTGTAAATCTCCATCTTTACAATCACAATTTTCTCTCATTCAATTTACATTTCCACCTGAATCCCTTCCCAATGTTTTTAATTGGGCACTGCTACCATCTGTGGACCATCTCTGATATCACTGGGTTGACTCCTAGGGGTTATGTGTCATACGTCTTGATGTAGTACACCATTTGCGCATTTGCACGTGCATGCGTGACTCCCACGGAAAGGAATTTAGCTGCTCAGACTTACTTACGAACTATGGTAACTGGTCTACAAGCGTACACACACACACACACACACACACACACACACACACACACACACACACACACACACACACACACACACACACAGAGATTTCTAGAATATGCAAATATCTTTATAATGAAGCTAATTAACATATCATTATGCAGACCCATTTAGATCTGGATTAATGTTAATACGAGGTTTTTAACGGGAAAAGCTAATCTGACCAAATTATTCCATCATATGATTATTATATGGTCCACAACACAATCACTCATACAGACAAGCCAATTCACACAACTATGTGATTGCCACACACACACACACACACACACACACACACACACACACACACACACACACACACACACACACACACACACACACACACACACACACCCGCTCAGGACCTCAGACTGGGGCAAAGGTTCACCTTCCAACAGGACGACAACCCTAAGCACACAAGCAAGATAACGCACTAGTCTCTTTGGGACAAGTCTCTGAATGTCCTTGAGGGGCCCAGCCAGAGCCCGGACTTGAACAGGTTTGAACATCTCTGAAGAGACCTGAAAACAGATGTGCAGCAATGCTCTCCATCCAACCTGCCAGAGCTTGAGAGGATCTGCAGAGACGAATTAGAGAAACTCCCCAAATACAGGTGTGCCAAGCTTGTGGCGTCATACCCAAGAAGACTCGATGCTGTAATCGCTGCCAAAGGTGCTTCAACAAAGTATTGAGTATAGGGTCTGAATACTTGTGTAAATGTGATATTTCAGTTTTAAATTTGTTTATAAATTAGCAAAAATGTGTAGAATTGCAGGAAATTACCTGTAAAGCAGATTTTAAAAAAAATCTCTGTCCAATGAGCAAATTGAGTAGTATTCTCTTTGGGTAATGTGTTGAGTCCGGCAATTAAGGAGAATGAGAGGCTCAATTAAAGCTGTTGTATCTGGGATCTACATCTGTTTATATTAGTTACTATGCTGTTACTAAGCAGTAATGTATTACGGCAGTGTTGCGTTACAACACCTAATAGGAAATGCAAATGCGCACTATTGGGCCGGGGGCTGTAGAGCACGAGGGGTTTTGACTAAACGAAAACTAACTGTACTCCCGTCTCCTGCCTGGTCATTTCTCCACAACACAAATATTACAGTGGCGACGAGGTGATTAAACTTCTTAAACGGACATTGCTTGAAGGGAAGAATGTTGCGTGAGTAATGAAACTCAAAATAATTATGTAATTCGTCAGTTATTTTTTTTATTTTATTTCGCCAGTAGAAAAGGCTAAGCACTGCTAGTAGGTACAGTGTTCAGGAGTGCCAAGTAGCCAGACTATTGGAGTCCAGAATAGCGACACTGCCCTCTGGTGGTTAAATAAAAAAAACTGTCATTGAACCCATTGAAATTAGGCGATCTCAGTGGAGAAATATTGTCAAGAAAAAAAAGGAAGAAGAAACGTAACACGGTGTGTACATTATTACAAATGAGTGCAGTGAATGAAGTAATTGCAGAAACGTCTGAAGTAAAGAATTAGATGAAAATTCAGAAAATTAAGGAATACAAGGAATGAGAAAACTGAACAATTAACTGTGAAAATGGCAACCATTGGTCAAGTACCAGAGTTTGAGGCTACAAAGAGGATTTTGATTCCTATTTGGAGCGTTTTGAGCATTGGCTGACTGTAAATGAAATCAAAGATGAAAAGAAAGCAGACATATTTCTCAGTGTTTTGGGTCCAACTGAGTATGGATTGCTGAAAGGTCTCATTGAACCAATAAAAGCAGTGGAGTTGACCTATGCAGAACTGACTGAAACTCTTTCAAGGCATTTCAAGCCTAAGCCAATTCTCATTGCAGAACGTTTCAGATTTTACCAACGTCACCAGAGTGAAGGGGAAACCGTAGCTGACTACATCCTGGCTTTGAAAAGGCTGGCAAGTAGATGTGACTTTGCACGATTTCTTGATGATGCTCTTCGAGACAAGTTTGTATGTAGTCTCACAGGTGAAGCATATCACAGAAGGCTTCTGTCAGAGAAGGACCTGACCTTTAAGAAAGCCTGTGATATCGCACTTGGACTCGAGCTTGCCCAAAGGGATACTATTGAGCTATCGGGACATGCAGAACGTCAGAAAGGTTTTCTCAGTCCCGTCCTCAAGGTTACACAAGAACAAAGCAGCCCACATCTCAAAGGTCTAAGCCAAGTTGCTACAGATGTGGGGGAGATAATCATCAGCACAGTGAATGTTGATTCCAAAATGAAAAGTGCCAGAATTGTGGAAAGGTTGGACATTTACAAAGAGTGTGTAAAGCTCCAAAACGCACAGCAAGAGCGCACAAAGTGTCAGACGCAGCACAAGCAGAGGAAGGTACAACTGGAATAGTATTGGAACTGTTCACAGTGTACACAGCTCAACAACAAAAAGATGGAATCTATGTCAGCATGGAGTTAGCGCGAAAACCAGTGAAAATGCAGCTGGACACCGGAGCATCTGTATTGCTTTTTCCAGAAAGACTCTAAAAAGAAAAACTGAAAACGTGCCCTCTTCAGCCAGCGTCCATCCGCCTTTCTTCACACACTGGTGACACTATTCCTGTATTAGGGCAGATCCAGGTACCAGTCCGGTATGAGGGGAAGGAGTGGACGCTACCACTTGTCATTGTCAAAGGAGAAAAATCAGCCTTGCTAGGCAGAAACTGGCTACAAAAGATCAAGTTGAACTGGGGAGAAATCTTCAGTCTGAGAAATGACAAACCAGTGAGTCAGGCTACACTCACTAACATGCTGGAGAAGCACAAATACATTTTCAAAAATGGCTATGGCGAAATACAAGACTTCACAGCAAAAGTCAGAGTGCAAGAAGGAACCAAGCCTATCTTTCACAAACCACGTCCAGTTCCCTATGCTCTTAAGGAAGCAGTAGAGAAGGAACTGGACCGCCTACAGAAGAATAACATCATCACGAAAGTAGCGAGGAGCGACTGGGCCGCTCCGATCGTTGTAGTGCCAAAGAAAGACAAGACCGTCAGAATGTGCGGAGACTACAAGGTCACAGTAAATCGCTGGATACTACCAGAGGAATATCCACTACCAAACGCTGAAGATCTGTTTGCCAATCTAGCTGGTGGGAAGGTTTTCAGTAAGCTGGAACTGTCATTCGCTTATCAGCAACTGAAGCTGGATCCGGAGTCAGAACAGTATCTGACCATCAATACACACAAGGGGCTATTCAGATTCAATCGGTTGGCCTATGGAATCTCGACAGCTCCAGCGATATTCCAACACACAATGGATCAGATCTTGGATGGTATAGACAACATTGTGTGCTTCATGGACGACATCCTCGTGTCAGCACCAACCATTGGAGAGCACCTTGTAGTGCTGGACAAAGTGATGTCAAGACTGGAGAAATACAGAGTGAGAATGAAACGCAGCAAGTGCGAGTTCCTCCAGGACTCAGTGGAGTATCTCGGATACAAGATTGATGCACAAGGCCTGCACCCAACCAACAGCAAGGTGGAAGCAATCGTAAACGCACCAGCACCCACAAATATCTCAGAGCTGAGGTCATTTTTGAGGCTCCTGAACTATTACGGAAAGTTTGTGGCAAACTTGTCCACATTGTTGCATCCGCTTCACCAACTGCTGCAGGCCGATACAAAGTGGAATTGGTACCCACAATGCGAAGAAGCATTCAAGACTTATAAACAGTGTCTGCTAAAGAGTAAGTGGCTTGCCCAGTACAACACAGAGATGAAGCTGAGAGTTGCGTGTGATGCATCTCCATACGGAGTAGGAGCCGTCTTTTCATATGTTCTACCGTCAGGTGAAGAACACCCTATTGCATTTGCATCACAGACTCTGTCACCAAGTGAGAAAAATTATGCTCAAATTGAGAAGGAAGCCCTGAGCATAATATTTGGAGTGAAGAAGATTCACAAATACTTCTACGGAAGGAAGTTCCAACTGCTGACAGATCACAAGCCTCTGTTGGCCATCCTTGGACCAAAATAAGCTATACCAACCCTTGCTGCACTTTGAATGCAACCTTGCTAGCCTACGACTACAAGATTGAGTACAGACGATCAGTGATCAAGCAAATGCAGATGCACTATCAAGACTACCATGCAATAGTGACTCCGACAGTGAAGATGATAGAGCAGTCTTCCAGATCTCTCTCATTGACGAACTGCCCATATCTGCTTCAGCCATAGCAGAGGAAATGAGGAAAGATGCAGTGCTTTCCAAAGTCTTGGACTTAACATTAGGCGGTTGGCCAACCTTCATAAATGACGATAACCTTCGTCCATTCATCAACAAAAAAGACCAGTTGTCCACTGATCAAGATGTGTTCTGTGGGGATCAAGGGTGGTGGTACCTCACAAATTCCAGAGGAGACTGCTATCTGACCTGCATGAGGGACATCCAGGGATCACTCGAATGAAAGCACTGGCCCGCAGTTATCTGTGGTGGCCTGGACTGGATCAGGACATTCAACAGCATGTAGGCCACTGCTCACCTTGTGAAGCTGTTCGCAACAAGCCTGCTGCTGCACCTCTGCATCCATGGTCTTGGGCTGCTATACCTTGGGAACGCATCTATGTGGATTACGCTGAGATTGACAAGCAACACTTCCTTGTTGTCGTCGATGTCCATTCCAAGTGGATGGAAGTGTTCCCTACTCAACTAACCACAGCTGAGAAGACCATCAATCTTCCCAGACACCTGTTCGCAATGGCCCTCCTTTCATGTCAAATGATTTTGAAATGTTTCTCAAGAACAACGGAGTAAGGCACATCCTGTCACCACCTTACCATCCGGCATCAAACGGAGCAGAGAGAGCTGTGCAAACCTATAAGAAGGCCTGGACTAGACTCGAGGTTCAGTCTGTGCCCACCCACCAAAGGCTTCCCCGGTTCCTGTTTACTTACCGTAACACACCACACGGTAACGGAATGTACACCAGCTGAACTGTTTCTGAAATGCCAACCACGTACCCGCCTGACATTGTTGAAACCAGACTTGTCAAGCACTGTGGCAAAGCACCAGCTACAGCAGAAGAAAGCTCATGACAGACACTCAAAGACTGTCAGAGAATTCAAAGATGGAGAGAGGGTGATGGTACGTGATTTCAGACACCCCAAGCGCCTGTGGAACTCAGGTTTGATCTTGCAACGCAGAGGACCTTTGACATACCAAGTCCAAATTGGTCATCGCCATGTCAATGTTCATGTGGATCATCTGCTACGGTCCAACACCACAGCAGAGACATGCCGAGAGAACAAGAACAATAACGACCCCCAGGACTATTCTCCTGACTGTGGACGTACGGGAGAGACAGAGCCTGACCTTCCACCCGAACCTGGCCTACCACCGGAAGCCCAGGAGGAGCGGAGATATCCTATTCCACAGCAAAGGGCACCTCAAAAGCTTGACCTGTGAGTTGAGCTGTTTAAGGAGGTAACAGACAGTAAAACAAACAAACACTTTAATATGTCCTAGATAAAAGGAAAGAAAAAGGACATTACCTGGGTTAGTTATTAGGACACAAACTCCATCTTTGGGGCAGAACAATCCCCTGGATTTGTGCTGGGCTCTGAATAGTCTGCTTCAACCCAGTAGTTGAAAAATGTTTAAGAATGCATTGTTCAGATATTGCATTAGTACATTGCAGAAATGCTGTATTTGAAGCAACACTCCCTGCAGTTTCCATGATGTTGCTAAGGTAATCAAGGTGTTTTTACCATCCCTGTTAATGTCGCTTCTGTGGAGAGATCGTTTTCTAAACTAAAACTCATAAAGAACTACCTAAGAAGCATTAGGCTCTCGGTCTGATATGGGCTTTTGAGCACTTGAGTAAGCTCCACTCACTGCACTGGCGCCTTTGTAGCCTTGACCACTGCATTTAGTCACCGATATCCCCTTATACTTTCAATCAGTTATTTCTTAATTTTTTTAAGTCACTTTTTCTGTCACATTCCTGAAACACAAGAAACAAACACTCAGCATCCAAGTACATATAGAAATGAAAAAGGTTTATGAATCATTTTTGGGAGGGTTACTGTCAAAATGATGGACATCAATGACAGAAGCATGGGCACCCAAAGCTCGTGGGCCCCTCCATCTTGTGGGGGCTGCGGGGGTGTCCGGTACGCCAGTGATGCTTGTGTTTACTGAGAAAACGTTCGAGAACAAAGGTGAAATGTTCCTTCCAGTCAATGCAATCGCATTATCACGTTATTTCTATTCATGAGATTGTTTGAGTATACTGTATATGAAATCAAATGTTATTCGTCACATGCTCTTAATCAACAGGTGTAGACTAACAGTGAAATGCTTACTTATGGGCCCTTACCAACAATGCAGAGATAAAGAAAAAAGAGAAATAGAAAAGTAAAACACGTAATAATAAAAGTGATAATAAATACACAATGAGTAATGATAAATTGCCTTCATACCACAGCGTTGTTGAGTACTTTGACTGGAAGGGCATTCTAGAATGGGCATTAAGTAAGGGATTATCAACAAGGGACTATGCATTCTATGGAAAATAATGAACAACATGGAAGGTGTTCCACGACACGCTAGCGGAATGGAACTTACCTTCTACGCACATAGAGCCCCAAGTTGATTATCTCTTTTATACCCTGGCTATAATTTAACACATTTGCCGGTAGAAATGTGTTAATTTATCGGTAGAAATGTGTTCAACAGCCACTGAAGCAGCTAGCAAGTTTACTAGATAGCAACATGAGTTGCCATGGTAACCAAACAAACAGACTTGCTAGTTTAGCTAATCAAACCATCAGTCCTATCTTGCCATTATGAAAATCGAATTCAACAATTCCAATAACGTTTTCAATTCGTCTTTTGCTTTTAAAAGCAGCTCAAAGATAGAACATGTAAGAATGAACTATAGCCATTGAATTCTGCCGTGCAAATATACTGTGCATTATAGGGAAATAATGCACGCTCAAGAATACCTTCAAGCCAATCAGAAACAAGTATTCAACAATGTCATGGCATATTTAAGCAATAAGGCATGAGGGGGTGTGGTACATGGCCAATATACCACGGCTAAGGGCTGTTCTTAATGCACGACGCAACACGGATTTGGCCATATACCACAAACCACAAACCCCCGAGGTCCCTTATCGCTATTATAAACTCGTTACCAATGTAATTAGAACAGTAAAAATACATGTTTGGTCATCCCCGTGTTATACGGTCTGATATACCGTGGCTGTCAGCCAATTAGCATTCAAGGCTCAAAACACCTAGTTTTTAAGTGTAGAGAATCATTGCACCATCTAAACTGCTGTGAAATATCTTTTTAATAACCAAAAATACTGTATTTTCAGCTTGTTTGAAGCTGGTGTACAAAACTGAAAGTAAAAGATGCAAAAATGAAACTTACGCTTGGGATAGCATAGAAATAGTGCACATAGAACAGATCTACCACTTCTTAGATTTGCTTTCAATGAGAATGACACATCTATAACTCTAATTTCTATGTGAATGTGGTCGGGTTTGTCAATGATGGGTGTAGCTGGTGCATGGAAGTCAGGCGCAGGAGAGCAGAGATGAGTGGACAAAGCACTTTACTGAGGCAATTAGTAGAACAGAACGCAACCACGTCACAAAAACAAAAGCCCAAAGAACAAGTGAGGCAGCACAAAGTACAATAACCCAGTACAAAGTACCGGCTGCCACAAAGCACGGGTGTAAAACAAAACCCGGCGCAAACCAGCCGGAAGCGTGCCAACCTGACAATAAACAATACCCCACACAGACATGGAGGGAACAGAGGGCTAAATACACATAGTAATTATGAGAAGATGAAAACCAGGTGTGCAGGAAAACAAGACAAAACAAATGGAAAATGAAAGGTAGAACGGGTATGGCTAGAAAACCGGTGACGTCGACCGCTGAATGCCGCCCGAACAAGGAGAAGGACCGACTTCGGCGGAAGTCGTGACAAGGTTGCCCAAAAAGTTACATATTGCTGCTTTAATAACAATTCAAAATTGAGGAGTAGAAGCGATTTATATCAAATGTTTTTATATTTTTGAATGTTTTATTAAAATCACTTCCTGAATTGATTGCCTTCAGTTCTAATTCACCCCAGCCCTGCAACAGTGTGTGTCATCATACACATGTCATCATTCCATAAAACGCCCTCTATACACCATTCACCTTAAACCATGCCTGTATACACCCTATACCCTACCTGTATACCCCCTCTACAGCCTTTCTGTCTCCTGTTCTCTCCTCCTTTCCCCTGGGAACCAATGGCTTAAACTTTACCAAGTGCCCTACACTGATCTACAATGGCTTTTTGTCTGTAATGAAACACTAGGCTGTGTGTGTATGTGTTTAAACGAGCAGAGATGCACTTGTGTAAAATCCACAGCACAGACAGACATAGTAAACGTGTAATTTTCTGTGTTTCAATTAAAGACTGCAATTACACTCTACAGAAGACATGCTAATGGTTTACGCCTGTTAGCTGCTGCTAAACAAGCTGCAGAAAGCACAGGAATTAATAGCAGCAATTATCAATTAGAAGACATCACAGAAGGAAAATATAAATTTAAGTGATTCTCCTTTCTAAATGATGTCTCCAGCTTGTGATTGATATTTTCTAACAGACGTGATCAACATGAGACTTATTAGGACTTGACATTCATGCATTAGGCTATTATTAATGGGCATTCTGAGTCGTTTCAGTGAGCCGGACATTTTGCCTCTGTTCACCAAAAATAACTCCCAAATGACTCTTTGTTCAGTAGTGCTTTATTAACAATTGACAATTGATGAAAAACCATGACAAATAGCAACATGTAATGTAAAGCCTAAATGGTTGCCTACCATTATGTCAGATCGTGAAATATGAGTTCAAATAAATGTTTACCTGATGAAATTAGATTGCGTGTAAACAAACATTACATTTTGTATTGTACACACTGTCAAATGGAGCTAGGATCAGAATAAGGCTATTACCTCACTCCCTACTGTTCCTTCAGTGAGAAATTACCATCTTCAGAGAATGTGTTTATGGCTTATCTACAGATAATCATTTCTGGAGCTAAAAAGCTGTAGTTGCAGTACACAGTACAGTAAATTTGGGAGCCAAATGAAGGGCCCTTTCACAGATACAATTTGGTTCTCAACGTTCGCAAACAACCCGTCACTATAAGCTATTAAAATGGAATGCATGGACATTTCAATGTGTAAAACAACCAAAGCAGGTTACTTTCTTAAAATAAAATGTAAATATAAAAACATGAAATAAAATAAATTGCTTGTGCACATGTTCAGATACTTGCAAGTGTGTGCACGCATGAGTGTGGGGGGATTGGACAGAGACTCACCTGAACAGGGAAAGGCCAGTGAACAGCACATGGGGAAAGAGAGAGTGCTGGTAGAGTTAGTCATTCTTATTACAAATGTAACCACACTTTCCACATGGCTTGTTCAATTTAAATGAATTGAATGATAGAGAGATAACGTCACATTCAATGTTCATTGGTTGAATCATTGTTCATGGCAGTGGTCTGAAGGGAGCGACCCAGTAAGTCAATATGTGACTTTTGTCACACTTTTACAGCTAACTCAATCTCCCACCACACAGAACAGCTGCTTGCTCATATAGCTTCTCTGTTAACGCGGGTGAGTAGCTTCGACTTGAGAGATACGAAGTGTGTGTGTGTGTGAGACATTGTCTGTTATATATTTCCTTACATTCCCTATTGTATGAGCTCCAATCTGGCTTTAGGAAATCCCATTCCACCGACACTTACCTACTATATCTAACTCACCACATAAGGAAGGGAGTAGACAGAGTTAAATTTTGTGGTATGGTTATGTGAGATCTCCAAAAGGCGTTTGATACAGTGGATCATGATATTCTGTTAATCAAACTAAGAGCCATGGGCTTTAACAACTTAGCAGTAAAATGGGTCAGCTCTTATCGGCAAGGAAGAAAACAGATCGTGGATGTGGATGGGACCCTGTCTAAACCCAAAATCTTGAACCAAGGGAGTGTGCTGGGTCCACTTTTCTTTCTATTGTATTAGAATGATCCTAAATCTGCCCTTACATGTGACATTTTTCTCTATGCAGATGATTCTGCACTGTTGGTTTCCCAAAAATACAAAAATGCGGTTGAGAAAGCCCTCAGTGCTGAACTTCTGAAAGTCAATAAATGGCTATATGACAATAAGCTGTCACTTCACTTTGGAAAAACAGTCCATCTTGTTCGGGTCCAAAATTAAACTGAGGAAATCTTCTGATTTTAAGGTGGTAGTAGGTGACATAGTAGTTACAGCAAAAGATTCTGTTAATTATCTTGGATGTGTGCTAGATAACCATCTGACAGGGGAGAGCATGGCACAAAACGTTATCTCCAAAGTGAACCATAAAATTAGGTTTCTGGCAAGAACCTCCAAATATCTGGATAAGAATGCAATGGGGGCATTGGCAGGGGCTCTTGTTCAGTGTGACGTTGACTATGCATGCTCTTCCTGGTACAATAGTGCCCCCAAGATAATAAAAAATTAATTGCAGACATCAGAACAAATTAGTCAGGATAATTCTTAAACTTCCAGCACTTACGCATCTTGACCATTCCCTCTTTGAAAGCCTTAAATGGCTCAAAGTGGAAGAGAGAGTCTCTCAGATTAAATTGTATCTTGTACATAAGATTATCCACTGTACTGTGTCCTCTTGCTCAGTTGTGCACTGGGGCCTCCCACTCTTCTTTCTATTCTGGTTAGAGCCAGTTTGCGCTGTTCTGTGAAGGGAGTAGTACACAGCGTTGTACAAGATCATCAGTTTCTCAGCAATTTCTCACATGGAATAGCCTTATTTTCTCAGAACAAGAATAGACTGACAAGTTTCAGAAGAAAGTCTTTGTTTCCGGCCATTTTGAGCCTGTAATCGAACCCACAAATGCTGATGCTCCAGATACTCAACTAGTCAAAAGAAGGCTAGTCTTATTGCTTCTTTAAATCAACACAACAGTTTTCAGCTGTGCTAATATAACTGCAAAAGGTTTTCTAATGATCAATTAGCCTTTTAAAATGATAAACCTGGATTAGCTAAGACAACGTGCCATTGGAACACAGGATTGATGGTTGCTGATAATGGGCCTCTGTACGCCTATGTAGATATTCCATAAAAAGTCAGCCGTATCCAGCTACAATAGTCAATCACAACATTAACAATGTCTACACTGTCACGGCTCACTAGAATGATGGGGGTGAAGTCAGGCGCAGGAGACCAAAGATGCGTAGTAGGGTGTTTTATTTCCTAATTCCAGCAAATCCAATCAGGAAATGAACAAGGAAAATGAACCAGACAAAAATATTAATGTCCACCTAAACAGGGTAGGAACACAGTCCAGAAACAAAAATAACATCTTCCACAAAATGAATCATGAAAACAAAAAACACCCCCATAAACCCCACGACAGGCAACAATGAACAATCCCGCACAAAAACCTAAACCCAGACAGCAAGACTAAATACCCCACTAATTACCTAACTCAAAACAGGTGTAACACAAAGCCAGACAAAACCAAACGAAAAGGAAAAGAGGATCGGTGGCAGCTAGTAGGCCGGCGACTACAACCGCAGAGCGCCGCCCGAACAGGGAGAGGAGCCACCTTAGGTAGACTTCATGACATACACTGCATTTCTGATCAATTTGATGTTATTTGAATGGACAAAACATTTGCTTTTCTTTCGAAAACAAGGACATTTCTAAGTGACCCCAAACTTTTGATTGGTAGTGTATATTTTTTATTGTCTAATGAATTCAATCAATCAGTCAATCAATCTGACAGTTCTATTGAGACTGAGGGAGAACTTCAATTCCTGGGGTGGAATTAAATCACTATGCGTTGCTCTAAGGGTACAAAGTATGGCTGGGAATTGCCAGGGACCTCACCATACAATATTATTCTGATACTAAGGTACCGATACGATGTATTGCGATTCTATGTGTATCACAACTTATCACAATGCTTTATGTATTGCGATT
>NC_042963.1:1583440-1640940 GCF_901001165.1 Salmo trutta | reverse complement strand
CAAAATGAAAGTATTGGATTGCTAGAGGCATGTGTTAGTGGGAGTTTGCTAAATGTTTCTTGCAACAGTCATTTCCTTTCAAATCAGTGAAGGAAGTGAAGTGAACAAGTGCACACTTTAGGAGGAAGGAGCGTTAGCCCCCAGAGTAATATGGGTAATGGAGTGTTTTAATTAGACAGAGCAGTAGGACTATGAGTAATTTGGTCTGGTTAAGTGTACTCTATCTCCCTTTAGAGGAAGTTACAGCATTAGAAGTAATCTCTCTCTCTCTGTCTCTCTGTCTCAGTCTCTGTCTCTGTCTCTGTCTCTGTCTCTCTGTGGATTAGTAGATGGTTGGTAGGGGGAGGAACGGAAAATACTACAATAGACAGACCGCGTTTGCTATAACAACCAAGCTGAAGCACTCATCTGTCTGATCACGTGTGTGGGTGGGCCTCATCTCTGTCTCTGAGAGAGAGAATATGCTGATAGTGAAGTATACTGTACTACTCCACTCTGAAAGTGGAGTAGTTTTTTGGGGCATCTGTACCACACTTTACTATTTCTATTTTTGACAACTTGTACTTCACTTACATTCCCCTCAAAAATATTGTACTTTTTACCCCATACATTTTTCCTTGACATCCAAAAGTACTCATTACATTTTGAATGCTTAGCAGGACAGAAAATGGTCCAATTCACAGAGAACAACCCTAGTTATCCCTGCTGCCTCTGATCTGGCGGACTCACTGAACACACATGCTTCATTTGTAAACTATGTCTGAGTGTTGGAGTGTGCCCCTGGCTATCCATAAATGTAAAAAACAAGAGTATTGTGCCATCTGGTTTGCTTAATATAAGGAATTTTTTATTATTCATACTTTTACTTTTACTTTTGATACTTAAGTATATTTTAGCAATTACATTTACTTTTGATACTTAAGTATATTTAAAACCAAAAAATTGTAATTTTCTATAAAATTTTTACTTTTAATCAAATATGACAACTGGGTACGTTTTCCACGACTGATAAAACAGCAGCATTTTGTACTACTCCTACACATCCAGCCCTTACTTACCCTTACCATAACCCTAACCTTAATCCTAACCCTAACCCTAACATTAACCCCTTACCTTAAACCCTAAGCTTAAAATAGCCTTTGTCCTCATGGGGGTGTGGGAAATGTATTTTGGAGATTGTACAGTGCCTTGCAAAAGTATTCACCCCCTTGGCATTTTTCCTATATTGTTGCATTAAAACCTGTAATTTAAATTGATTTTTATTTGGATTTCATGTAATGGACATACACAAAATAGTCCAAATTAGTGAAGTGAAATGAAGAAAATAACTTGTTTCAAACAATTCAAAAAAATAAATTAATAAACGGAAAAGTGGTGCATGCATATGTATTAACCCCCTTTGCTATGATGCCCCTAAATAAGATCTGGTGCAACCAATTACCTTCAGAAGTCACATAATTAGTTAAATAAAGCCCACCTGTGTGCAATCCACCTGTGTGACATGATCTGTCACACGATCTCAGTATATATACACCTGTTCTGAAAGGCCCCAGAGTCTGCAACACCACTAAACAAGGGGCACCACCAAGCAAGCTGTCACGACTTCCACCGAAGGTGTCTCCTCTCCCTGTTCGGGCAGTGCTCAGCGGTCGTCGTCGCCGGCCTACTAGCTGCCACCGATCCCATTTTCCTTTTCGTTTGTGTCTGTCTGTTTTTTTCACCTGTGTTCAGTTTAGTTGATTTCGGTGGGTTTATATACACCCCGCTGCATGCTAGGCTTTGTGCGGGATTATTTGTGTGTATTGCATGTTAGGGATGCGTGCCTGCACCACGGGGTTTTGATTTATTTTCGGTAGATGTTACCGTGGGCTTTCGAGACTTTGTTTTTTGAAGTCGAGGTTTCTCCTCCGTGTGTGCGGTTTTTTTTCTGTGGGTGGCGACTACGTTTGTGCGTGTTTTTCCCACTTGTTTGTATTTGTGAGTTCGGGACCGCCTTATTAAACGTTGTGTGTCTTCCGGGTTTGGAGCGAGTAGTCGTGCTGCACCCCGCTCCGCAGGTAATATTACATCTCTTTACATTAGCTACTTAGCTGTCTTTGTATCAAAGATAATTGTGTAGTTTAGAGTAATTATCGAGGTTAGCTAGCCAGCTATTTTCGTCCGCCGCGCCGCGCCACCATTCTCCTACTTAGTCAACAACTGCTAGCTAGCTTGTCAACTTCTACCGACTAGCAGCACTGTAGAAACTAATACATTACAACGGAACGATTTGATTAGTGTAGTGTAAGCTAGCTACATAGTTGTCTTTGCTGTCTTTGTATCTAAGATAATTGTGTAGTTTAGAGTAATTATCGAGGTTAGCTAGCCAGCTATTTTCGTCCGCCGCACCGCGCCACCGTTCTCCTACCTAGTCAACAACTGCTAGCTAGCTAGTCAACTTCTACCGACTAGCAGCACTGTAGAAACTAATAATACATTACAACGGAACGATTTGATTAGTGTAGTGTTAGCTAGCTACATAGTTGTCTTTGCTGTCTTTGTATCTAAGATAATTGTGTAGTTTAGAGTAATTATCGAGGTTACCTAGCCAGCTACACTTTCAAACAAAGTCAACAACGCAGCCACTGCTAGCTAGCCTACTTCACCAGCCAGCAGTACTGTATCATTTTAATCATTTTAGTCAATAAGATTTTTGCAACGTAAGCTTAACTTTCTGAACATTCGAGACGTGTAGTCCACTTGTCATTCCAATCTCCTTTGCATTAACGTAGCCTCTTCTGTAGCCTGTCAACTATGTGTCTGTCTATCCCTGTTCTCTCCTCTCTGCACAGGCCATACAAACGCTTCACACCGCGTGGCCGCTGCCACTCTAACCTGGTGGTCCCAGCGCGCACGACCCACGTGGAGTTCCAGGTCTCCGGCAGCCTCTGGAACTGCCGATCTGCGGCCAACAAGGCAGAGTTCATCTCAGCCTTTGCGTCCCTCCAGTCCCTCGACTTCTTGGCACTGACGGAAACATGGATTACCACAGATAACACTGCTACTCCTACTGCTCTCTCCTCGTCTGCCCACGCGTTCTCGCACACCCCGAGAGCTTCTGGTCAGCGGGGTGGTGGCACTGGGATCCTCATCTCTCCCAAGTGGACATTCTCTCTTTCTCCCCTGACCCATCTGTCTATCGCCTCCTTTGAATTCCATGCTGTCACAGTTACCAGCCCTTTCAAGCTTAACATCCTTATCATTTATCGCCCTCCATGTTCCCTTGGAGAATTCATCAATGAGCTTGACGCCTTGATAAGTTCCTTTCCTGAGGATGGCTCACCTCTCACAGTTCTGGGTGACTTTAACCTCCCCACGTCTACCTTTGACTCATTCCTCTCTGCCTCCTTCTTTCCACTTCTGTCCTCTTTTGACCTCACCCTCTCACCTTCCCCCCCTACTCACAAGGCAGGCAATACGCTTGAATCATCTTTACTAGATGCTGTTCTTCCACTAATCTCATTGCAACTCCCCTCCAAGTCTCCGACCACTACCTTGTATCCTTTTCCCTCTCGCTCTCATCCAACACTTCTCACTCTGCCCCTACTCGGATGGTATCGCGCCGTCCCAACCTTCGCTCTCTCTCCCCCGCTACTCTCTCCTCTTCCATCCTATCATCTCTTCCCTCTGCTCAAACCTTCTCCAACCTATCTCCTGATTCTGCCTCCTCAATCCTCCTCTCCTCCCTTTCTGCATCCTTTGACTCTCTATGTCCCCTATCCTCCAGGCCGGCTCGGTCCTCCCCTCTTGCTCCGTGGATCGACGACTCATTGCGAGCTCACAGAACAGGGCTCCGGGCAGCCGAGCGGAAATGGAGGAAAACTCGCCTCCCTGAAGACCTGGCATCCTTTCACTCCCTCCTCTCTACATTTTCCTCTTCTGTCTCTGCTGCTAAAGCCACTTTCTACCACTCTAAATTCCAAGCATCTGCCTCTAACCCTAGGAAGCTCTTTGCCACCTTCTCCTCCCTCCTGAATCCTCCCCCCCCTCCCTCTCTGCGGATGACTTCGTCAACCATTTTGAAAAGAAGGTCGACGACATCCGATCCTCGTTTGCTAAGTCAAACGACACCGCTGGTCCTGCTCACACTGCCCTACCCTGTGCTTTGACCTCTTTCTCCCCTCTCTCTCCAGATGAAATCTCGCGTCTTGTGACGGCCGGCCGCCCAACCACCTACCCGCTTGACCCTATCCCCTCCTTTCATCTCCAGACCATTTCCGGAGACCTTCTCCCTTACCTCACCTCGCTCATCAACTCATCCTTGACCACTGGCTACGTCCCTTCCGTCTTCAAGAGAGCGAGAGTTGCACCCCTTCTGAAAAAACCTACACTCGATCCCTCCGATGTCAACAACTACAGACCAGTATCCCTTCTTTCTTTTCTCTCCAAAACTCTTGAACGTGCCGTCCTTGGCCAGCTCTCCTGTTATCTCTCTCAGAATGACCTTCTTGATCCAAATCAGTCAGGTTTCAAGACTAGTCATTCAACTGAGACTGCTCTTCTCTGTGTCACGGAGGCGCTCCGCACTGCTAAAGCTAACTCTCTCTCCTCTGCTCTCATCCTTCTAGACCTATCGGCTGCCTTTGATACTGTGAACCATCAGATCCTCCTCTCCACCCTCTCCGAGTTGGGCATCTCCGGCGCGGCCCACGCTTGGATTGCATCCTACCTGACAGGTCGCTCCTACCAGGTGGCGTGGCGAGAATCTGTCTCCGCACCATGTGCTCTCACCACTGGTGTCCCCCAGGGCTCTGTTCTAGGCCCTCTCCTATTCTCGCTATACACCAAGTCACTTGGCTCTGTCATATCCTCACATGGTCTCTCCTATCATTGCTATGCAGACGACACACAATTAATCTTCTCCTTTCCCCCTTCTGATAACCAGGTGGCGAATCGCATCTCTGCATGTCTGGCAGACATCTCAGTGTGGATGACGGATCACCACCTCAAGCTGAACCTCGGCAAGACGGAGCTGCTCTTCCTCCCGGGGAAGGACTGCCCGTTTCATGATCTCGCCATCACGGTTGACAACTCCATTGTGTCCTCCTCCCAGAGTGCTAAGAACCTTGGCGTGATCCTGGACAACACCCTGTCGTTCTCAACTAACATCAAGGCGGTGACCCGTTCCTGTAGGTTCATGCTCTACAACATTCGCAGAGTACGACCCTGCCTCACACAGGAAGCGGCGCAGGTCCTAATCCAGGCACTTGTCATCTCCCGTCTGGATTACTGCAACTCGCTGTTGGCTGGGCTCCCTGCCTGTGCCATTAAACCCCTACAACTCATCCAGAACGCCGCAGCCCGTCTGGTGTTCAACCTTCCCAAGTTCTCTCACGTCACCCCACTCCTCCGCTCTCTCCACTGGCTTCCAGTTGAAGCTCGCATCCGCTACAAGACCATGGTGCTTGCCTACGGAGCTGTGAGGGGAACGGCACCTCCGTACCTTCAGGCTCTGATCAGGCCCTACACCCAAACAAGGGCACTGCGTTCATCCACCTCTGGCCTGCTCGCCTCCCTACCTCTGAGGAAGTACAGTTCCCGCTCAGCCCAGTCAAAACTGTTCGCTGCTCTGGCACCCCAATGGTGGAACAAACTCCCTCATGACGCCAGGACAGCGGAGTCAATCACCACCTTCCGGAGACACCTGAAACCCCACCTCTTTAAGGAATACCTAGGATAGGATAAAGTAATCCTTCTAACCCCCCCGTCCCTTAAAAGATTTAGATGCACTATTGTAAAGTGGTTGTTCCACTGGATATCATAAGGTGAATGCACCAATTTGTAAGTCGCTCTGGATAAGAGCGTCTGCTAAATGACTTAAATGTAAATGTAATGTAAATGGAACTTCTTTACTCTCCTGCTCCTGATTCCTACACCCCCCCTCCTACTAGGAGCCATTGTTACACAAGCGGCACCATGAAGACCAAGGAGCTCTCCAAACAGGTCATGGACAAAGTTGTGGAGAAGTACAGATCAGGGTTGGGTTATAAAAAAATATCCAAAACTTTGAACATCCCACGGAGCACCATTGAATCTATTATTAAAACATGGAATGAATATGGCACCACAACAAACCTGCCAAGAGAGGGCCACCCACCAAAACTCACGGACCAGGCAAGGAGGGCATTAATCAGACAGGCAACAAAGAGACCAAAGATAACCCTGAAGGAGCTGCAAAGCTCCACAGCAGAGATTGGAGTATCTGTCCATAGGACCACTTTAAGCCGTACTCTCCACAGAGCTGGGCTTTACGGAAGAGTGGCCAGAAAAAAATTATGTTCACCAAAAGGCATGTGGGAGACTCCCCAGACATATGGAAGAAGGTACTCGGGTCAGTTGAGACTAAAATTGAGCTTTGTGGCCTTCAAGGAAAACGCTATGTCTGGCGCAAACCCAACACCTCCCATCACCCCGAGAATACCATGCCTACAGTGAAGCATTGTGGTGGCAGCATCATGCTGTGGGGATGTTTTTCATCGGCAGGGACTGGGAAACTGGTCAGTATTGAAGGAATGATGGAGGGCACTAAATACAAGGAAATTCTTGAGGGAAACCTGTTTCAGTCTTCCAGAGACTTGAGACTGGGACGGAGGTTCACCTTCCAGCAGGACAATGACCTGAAGCATACTGCTAAAGTAACACTCGAGTGGTTTAAGGGAAAACATTTAAATGTCTTGGAATGGCCTAGTCAAAGCCCAGACCTCAATCCAATTGAGAATCTATGGTATGACTTAAAGATTGCTGTACACCAGCGGAACCCATCCAACTTGAAGAAGCTGGAGCAGTTTTGCCTTGAAGAATGGGCAAAAATCCCAGTGGCTAGATGTGCCAAGCTTATAGAGAAAAAGTATTGACTTTAGGTGGCGGGCGGGTGGTGGGGGGTGAATAGTTATGCATGCTCAAGTTTTCAGTTTTTTTGTCTTATTTCTTGTTTGTTTCACAATAAAACATATTTAGCATCTTCAAAGTGGTAGGCATGTTGTGTGAATGTAATGATACAACCCCCCCCAAAATCTATTTTAATTCCAGGTTGTAAGGCAACAAAATAGGAAAAATGCCAAGGGGGGTGAATACTTTCGCAAACCACTGTAGATCCCCACAAGGATAGAAGTACCAACACACACACAGACACGCACACGTGCGCCTCACACAAACCACAGACGAACCCACACACACTCGTGAGAAGACCATTATAATGAGTGGTATTCCCCTCAAGCTCCACCAATAGTCCTTATTCAGCTAGTTTCAGTTTTACCCTCCCCACCCCAACCCAAAGCCACTTCCAGACAGTCCTTGTTAAATTCTTGCTTGAGGAATTACTCTTTGATAAGAAGCTTTTTTTGTTTATTTTTGAACATTTTAATTAAAAACTATTAAAGTAAGTTCCTTAATCGTTACCCAGAAATGATTTGATGTTGAGATACTTTAATGCATTAATGCATTGGACCTTTAAACGAATGCATTCTAATGCATGCAGTGCAGTCACACACCGGTGGGTCTAACATGAATATCTCACTCTCTCTCTTTTTCTCTCCCACGGACCCCTGGACGGACAGAAAAGAGTACAACTGAATGCAGAGCAGAAGGGAGCAGCAGTGGAGACAGGAGGAGAATAATAACCAGTCTTCCAGAACACACTGCACTATATGAGTAATTATATACATTGATGATTCGGTTGTGTTTTACAGTGGATCTAAACCATTAATAAGGCTGTGTTTGCAGTAGGTCCTTCTCCCTCAATACAGCCAGCCTCTCCCCATCATGCCTCCAGCCTGGATAATATGCCCAATCATGCCAGGCCATACTAAGCCATTCTTAGCCATGACAAAGAGTGCCAGGCCCTCTTGACATTCTGTAAAACAAATCTAGTTGTTTTAACTAAATAATAGTAAGTAACTGGTTCCACAACACTTTTTGGTCAAAGTGGTACCCTTAATTTAGCTCCAATATAAAAAAACATTGGCAAAAATTCCGTATACTTAAAATGATGTGTTCGCTCAACTTGTCTCAAATAGTCATTCAACTAGAAATGATTTGGGAATGTTACCTAAAAAAAGGCTGTGAAACTAGTTACACACACAGTACTTTTAACTTACATAATTGACACACATGATTACATTGTGCATGTTCATTTATACACAAACTAATATTAAACACGTCCTCAGCTGGGACTTCAACTCACAACCTCTTGGTTCACAGCATTCTAATCTCCCTGCTACACCACCATGTCTGTGTCAGTAACTGATTCACAGGTGTATGGCTACAAGTTGCCATACACCTGTGTGTAGTCACTTAGTAGACACTCTTATCCAGAGCAACTTACAGTAAGTGCATAGATTTTTATACTTTTTTTTGTACTGGTCCTTTGTGGGAATCACACCCACACTTCTAGTGCTGCAAGCAACATTTTTATTTTATTTTATTATTATTATTTTTTTTTCACCTTTATTTAACCAGGTAGGCCAGTTGAGAACAAGTTCTCATTTAAAACTGCGTCCTGGCCAAGATAAAGCAAAGCAGTGCGACAAAAACAACAACACAGAGTTACACATAAACAAACGTACAGTCAATAACACAATAGAAAAATCAATGTACAGTGTGTGCAAATGTAGAAGAGTAGGGAGGTAAGGCAATAAATAGGCCATAGAGGCGAAATAATTACAATTTAGCTTCAACACTGGAGTGATAGATGTGCAAATGATGATGTGCAAGTAGCGATACTGGGTTGCAAAAGAGCAAAAAGATAAGTAACAATATTGGGATGAGGTAGTTGGGTGTGCTATTTACAGATGGGCTGTGTACAGGTACAGCGATCGGTAAGCTGCTCTGACAGCTGATGCTTAAAGTTAGTGAGGGAGATATAAGACTCCAGCATCAGTGATTTTTGCAATTCGTTCCAGTCATTGGCAGCAGAGAACTGTAAGGAAAGGCGGCCAAAGGAAGGAAGTGTTGGCTTTGGGGTTGACCAGTGAAATATACCTGCTGGAGCGCGTGCTACGGGTGGGTGTTGCTGTGGTGAACAGTGAACTGAGATAAGGCGGGGCTTTACCTAGCAAAGACTTTGGAGGCCACAGAAGGATTGTTGTATGGCATTGAAGCTCGTTTCCAGGTTTGTTAGCACAGTGTCCAAAGAAGGACCAGATGTATACAGAATGGTGTCGTCTGCATGTTCTACCAACTGAGCTACATGGGACACTCAAGAAAATCTATTTTATTTATCATAGGATTAAGGTGTAATATTCCTCACCAACATTAGACAACTTTACAGAAAAACTAAACATTGGTTAAATAAGGGATGGATCTAAATTTACAGAATGGTTACCTGGAGGAAAATGGGGGAGGGTCATGCTTTTTTAATTTCAGTCAAGGGGAGGGTTTAGTTTTTATTTTATCTAGTCCAGTGGAGGGTCATGCAATTTGTAATTCATGAAATGTCACCATTTCTCAGTGTTTTAGAATTAGTTGCTTATTAGGAGAGCTATATATCCATCTCGATGTTTGCCCGATGCAACCCCTCATCTCTGATTTTCAGCTGGGCACAAAAACACAAAAATACAAGTTTTTGACCTTATATTTTAGTATGGTCTCAATAAAATGATCCAAATAGGCTATAGGCTACGAAGTGCACGCTCAGAGAAGCACAAAGTTATATTTCTAAGACAGCTGCTAGGATGGTGTAAATAAAACTAGGCTGCATTACACAAAGCAATGGATATTCCAACCCTGAGCCGCAGCCTGCTCTGCTCTTGCTGATTAAAAACTTGTTTGTGAGCTGCCTAACCAATGGCTGTGCTGTGAAGGCCTACGGTGGCAGTTCAGGAGGAGAGTCAAATGTTTTTTGGGATGAGGCCTAAATTAGGCCTTCTGTGCGAACTAGCCTATAGCTTATGTTCTGTTCAGTTTGAGAAGGAGAGCGAGAAGATGAGAAGGAGGACCGGAGGTTAATTTTGATAGCTTGCTACTACTATAATTGATTTTATTTAAAACAATTTGTTTCTTGCCCATGATGTGTTTATCTGAGTTATTGACCTTACAATAAGCCATATTTGAATAATTTACATTGTCGTGCTGAAACTTGAAGCAGCATCTGCAGCACAGTCAGTGGGAAATGGACAGCTCATGGTGCTGAAAGAAGGCAAATTGGAGTAGGCATGATTCACTTCAACTTCTTCATTTTAATTAGACTTTTACTAACAACATGTCACGACTCCCACCGAAGGTGGCGCCCCCTCCTGCTCGGGTGGCGCTCGGCGGTTGTCGTCACCGGCCTACTAGCTGTCACTGATTCCTTTTTGTTTTCCCCCTTTCTGTTATTGTTTGCACCTGTCCGTAGTTGGGTTGATTAGCGGGGCTATATGAGCTAGCTGCTCTTTGTGCGGGATTGTTTCCTCTGTGTGTTGCTTGGGTAAGAGCTGTCTGTATTTTGCGCTAATGCATCGTGTTGCGCTCACTGTATTTTGTCCCCTGTGTTTGGGGCACTTTCATTTTGTGTGTGCAAAGTTCACATGTTGGGTTGGCAGGTGTTTTGCTTTTCGAGCATTAAAAGCTATAACCTTTCTCGCTGCTTCCTGCGTCTGTTTCCTCCTCCACTACGCCCGAGCCTTACACAACAAGAGGGCTCTAGGGTGACAAAATTAGGCTATATATCAGGGATCAAGGTAAGACCCAGATGTAGACTGTCGAAGTAACACTGTTTATTGTAGCAAACTGGAAGAAAAGACAGGTCAAGGCAGGCAGGGGTCGAAGATCCAGGGTAAGACAAAGGTACAGGACGACAAGTGGACTCAGGGTCAGAGACAGGCAGAGTTCAGTTATCCAGAGGTGGAGCAAAGGTACAGGATGGCAGGCAGGCTCAGGGTCAGGCAGAGAGGTTAGGTGGGCGGGTACAGGGTCAGGACAGCTAAAGGTCAAAACCAGGAGGACTGGCAAAGAGAGGCTGGGAAACGAAAGGAGCTGACAGGAAAAATGCTGGTTCACTTGAACGAACAAGACGAACTGGCAACAAACAGACAGAGAACACAGGTATAAATACACAGGGGATAATTGGGAAGATGGGTGACACCTGGAGGGGGGTGAAGACAAGCACAAGGACAGGTGAAACAGATGAGGGTGTAACACTATAGGCTGCTATATACATAGATTTGTCGGTCAATTTCTACACCCACCATACACTCTAAATGCAGAAGACACGTTTCGGTTGAATGCATTCAGTTGTGAAACTGACTAAGTATCCCCCTTCCCTTCTTTAAACAGGAAAGGGCCTTCCCCAATCTGTTGCCACAAACTTGAAAGCACATCATCTTCTAGAATGTCATTGTATGGTATAGCGTTAAGATTTCCCATCCCTGGAACTAAGGGGCCTAGCCCAAACCGTGAAAAACAGCCCCAGACCATTATTCCTCCTCCACCAAACTTTACAGTGGACAATGTGCATTGGGGCAGGTAGCGTTCTCTTGGCATCCGCCAAACCCAGCTTCATTCGTTGGACTGCCGGATGGTGAAGTGCCATTCATCACTCCTGAAAACGTGTTTCCACTGCTCCAGAGTCCAGTGGCGGTGAGCTTGGCATTGAGCATGGTGATCTTAGGCTTGTGTGCAGTTGCTAGGCCATGGAAACCCATTTCATGAAGCTCTCGACGAACAGTTATTGTGCTGACGTTGCTTCCACAGGAAGTTTGGAACTTGGTAGTGAGTGTTGCAACCAAGAACAGATGATTTTTACTCGCTACACGCTTCGGCACTCGGCGGTCCTGTTCTGTGAGCTTGTGTGGCCTACCACTTCCCTGCTGAGCCGTTGTTGCTTCTAGACATTTCCACTTCACAATAAAAGCACTTAGAAGATATTGAAAAAAAAGAATAACAAGGAATAAATACACAATGAGTAATGATAACTTGACTGTGTGTGTGTCTGTGTGTCTGTGTGTGTGTGTGTGTGTGTGTGTGTGTGTGTGTGCGGGTGATTAGTATTGACATGTTCACTGATGGTATTTGACCAGTGTGACATAGAAGTGATCGACTGAGGTGAGAATTCTCGCAGGTGCGTTTTGTGTGCAGTGGTGATTATTTTAATGTGATCTGCTGTTTTTCTTGCTGCAATTTAAGGATGGGGCAGAGAATGACATCGAGTAACACACACACAGACCAGCCTGTGTACCGCAGAGTAATCAATTAGACTACTGCATGATGTCATACTGCCAGATATTACATTACCCCTCCCCCTTCAGGACTACAATGGAGAGAGAGAGAGAGATGAGCTTGTATAATTGTTTTTGTTGATATATACTATTGTTGTTGCTTAAGCATATTGTTCATTTATGTAATAATGAATTACTTTGGCAACAGTGGCAACCACCCATTCATGCCATTAAAGCATTTATAGAATTGAGTTAAAGAAAGAGAGAGAGAGGATCCAGTTTACAATTTAGCTGTGATCAAGTTGATTAAGATACTGTAAACTCTCTGAACACAGAAATCATGCTCTTTTTGTCTCCTCATAACCTTTCTCCAAAACAACCCTAATTTGCCAAAGATATTGCATCGCATGCATCTCCTTTTCTTGCTGTATGGATCATGAATTATCAACAAGGTCTCATGGTTTGACTAATTTGACTTTAGATTCAGATATTTTTCCATGTTTCTCCAAACATCAATATTTTGAAGTTTCTCCAAAACGTTGAGGTGTTTTGGACACCCTAGGTTGCTCCTCCTACTTCAGCTGCACCTTGGGTTAAAACAAAAACAACCGTCTTGCACGGGGATGGAACACGCAACGCTAAGAGCCGGAGCTCATGGCTTATGCTCATCTACCATTCTGAAACCCAGGCCTACTTGACGGTAATAGCGTTTTGATAGCATCTTCCGACGTCCTCGGGATGTGGATAAATGTTCCATTTCAAAGTGAATCTTGAGCGACTTGGCTGGAATTATTGCTACACCTTCTCATAAACATCGTAAAAAGAGACGTTACAAGATAAATGCTGATGAAATGATTGTGCATACAGACTGTTGGTGTATTGCGAGCAATGTTAAAGAAAAAGATAGATGTCACACACACACTGCATAAGGTCATGGCAGGGTAAATTGATTAGAAGTTAATGAGGAGCTTCATTCCATCGGATTGAACCATCTGCTCTTTATAATTTGGAATCAGCCCTAACCTGATATACTGCACACACGCACACACGCGCACACACGCACACACACACACACACACACATAATGGGATGATGTGTAGCGAGTGATATAAATTGACATAATTTTATGGAGCTTACTGAGGAGATGAGGGGAGTTCAAGACCCTTAATCAAGACCGTAGTGCAAAACATACACACACACATGGTTTATTTAAGTTTTGCATGAACACACCCTTTGCAGGTGTTCTACACGCTTTGCTTACAGAAGTCACATTTACCCAAATGTTATTCACTCAGAAGATATACTAAATAATATTTTCCCTGTTGAAAAGAAAAGCATGGTTCTATACACTGAGTAGATTGAGTTCATATATCACCAGGAGCTTGTTTCAGTGGTATCTCTGTCAGGCAGAGTGGGTTTTGTGCCATTTCTCCTGTTGTAGTTCAGCATGCAATGAACAGCCCTGAAGCTGTGTGACTGTAATCCGCTTAGCCCCTCTCTCTCTCTCTCTCTCTCTCTCTCTCTCTCTCTCTCTCTCTCTCTCTCTCTCTCTCTCTCTCTGTGTGTCCATGTGTATGCGCCACTACAGCCTCTCTCTACCCCTCGTGTAGCTCTCTGCTGTATCCCGGTCAGCCCTCTCTGCAGTGAGCCATTCTCAAACACATAGTCAGAAATGATGCAGCTAGATACTGTATAAGAGTCTTTTGTCTCCAGTGACCTCAAGACCGATACCACACTCAGACTCCATCTAGGAATGCTAGAACCCATGGCTTGCGCTAGCTGAGGTGTTTGATGAGGATCACACCAGTAATGCTAGCTGACATAGCTAGCGCTACCTGAGGTTTCTGATATGAATCAAACCAGTATGCTAGCCGACATAGCTAGCGTTACAGCTGAGGTTTCTGATGAGCCTTCCCTGTAGCTCAGTTGGTAGAGCATGGTGTTTGCAACACCAGGGTTGTGAGTTCAATTCCCACGGGGGGCCAGCACAGAAAAAAATGTATGATATGTATGAAATTGTATGAAGTGTATGCATTCACTACTGTAAGTCGCTCTGGATAAGAGCGTCTGCTAAATGACTAAAATGTAATGTAAAAATGATGAGGATCACACCAGTAATGCTAGCATGTCCTGTGGAGTTCAGACCACAGGCTATTTCCTGTTAGCTGTTATGATCCTATCTATCGCATCTCACATCAGATGAAACTGTCTCTCTTTAGTCTGCGACTGCCTCAGCATCGATCATGCATGGACTAAAATAGATCACATAGGAGCCATGCAGACAAAGAAGCACACAGACCACAAAACCATGACTGATATCACAAGTTTCAAGTCAAAAAGGCATCATCAGCTGAAAAATGATAGCTATCTTTTGCTTTGCTGTGGATGAAGTAATAACCAATTTTCCCTCCCTCCCTCCCTCCCTCCCTCCCTCCCTCCCTCATAAACCATCAGTCAATCAGCTCTGAGATTCAATCATATTTGCTGTATCTGGCCTCCCCTAGGCCTGCTCTCCTTGACAGGCCTGAGACCACTCAGTATTAATGCTACTGTACTGTAACTCAGCTCCAATCACATTAGCTCCAGACAGATGGAGCCCAGAGGAGAACTAAAACACAATTTACTGGATGTCTTTATTTATATCAGCCACAACAACAAGGCTCCCCAGCACAAACACACTGTGATTTCTCCTGTTCCCTCTAATTGAACGAGGTCACTTCCTGTCAACTAATTTAATGAGGTCGATGGGTCCGTAGTCAGTGGTGCTGGTATGGGGTTGGGGGTCTGTAACCATGGTGATGAGGATAGGGGGTCTCAATGTGTGTGTGTATTTCGGGGGAGGGGGTAATACTGTGGCTAAGGATCTGTATAGTGTGAAACTTAACTGCGTTCTTCATAAAACCGTATATGTTTTCAGACAGACACTGAACTGATAGCTGTGTTAATCACAACTGAGTATTGACAATAGTTCCATGGCAACATGTGCTTCCCCCAGAGCCCCATACATCATTTAGATTTAGAATGACATTAACATGCTAAATTAAAATGAAAACATCATTAAACCTTTCCAAGAGGCGACACCCCAAAGAGGAGACAGAGTGAGTGAGAGAGAGAGAGACATCGAGAGAGAGAGAGACAGAGAAAGAGGAAGAGCGAGCCTTCTGTTGCTCGTTGTGTAAGCAGCCTCTACTCCCACAAAGGAGATGGTTTCCCTCAGTGAACTTGGCACAAACATAATAGCAGATGCCCTTCTTAACACACAGGGAGACAGGGAGAGAAAAAGAGAAATCAAAAGAGAGAGATAGAGGGATAGAGAGGGAGATATATCTACAGGTATCTAGTTTGTGTGTGGTTGTTCAGTATTATTTGTGGCAGTCAGTATTTGCTGTGGGTGTTTACAGAGTCTGTGTGTTATTAAAATCACTTCCTGTAATTACACCAGGAGATAATCACTGCCTCAACTGAAATATTAATACACACAGCAGAAATGTCATTAATATTCAAACAGCCACAGACAGCCACGCAAACATGCACACACAGGCACAGACACATAGCCACACACAAACACACACACCAGCGATTGACATACAAGGGTTGCCCTATTGCCTGGGGCAACTGAACTGTACAGTCGCACAAATTGAACATGCTTTGAGGTTGCCCAATTGGGTAGGTGATAAAAAGTAGTTAAAACAACCAAACTGCAAAGAATTCCAGTAGACTAAAACTGATTTTCTGTTCCTCCCCACTGTTTAAGTGGAACACAGACAATTGATGGCATTTATGGCAGTCGGGCAAGTTGAGCCTGTTTTTAAAAAATGTTTTATTGATAACAACCAAAATACAAAGAATTGCAATAATGGTCTTTCTGATTCCTCCCCTATGTGTAGATGAAAGGCCTACAGTTGAAGTCGGAAGTTTACATACTCTTAGGTTGGAGTCATTAAAACTCATTTTTCAACATCTCCGCAAATTTCTTGTTAACAAACTATAGTTTCAGCTAAGAAAACAGCCAAGACCTCATAAAAAAATTGTAGACCTCCACAAGTCTGGTTCATCCTTGGGAGCAATTTCCAAACACCTGTAGGTACCACATTCATCTGTACAAACAATAGTACGCAAGTATAAACACCCGCTCAGGAAGGAAACGCGTTCTGTCTCCTAGAGATGAACGTACTTTTGTGCAAAAAGTGCAAATCAATCCCAGAACAACAGCAAAGGACCTTGTGAAGATGCTGAAGGAAACAGGTACAAAAGTATCTATATCCACATTAAAACGAGTCCTATATCAACGTAACCTGAAAGGCCACTCAGCAAGGCAGAAGCCACTGCTCCAAAACCGCCATCAAAAATCCATACTACGGTTTGCAACTGCACATGGGGACAAAGATTGTACTTTTTGGAGAAATGTCCTCTGGTCGGATGAAATAGAAATAGAACTGTTTGGCCTTAATGACCATCGTTATGTTTGGAGGAAAAAGGGGGAGGCTTTCAAGCCGAAGAACACCATCCCAACCGTGAAACACGGGGGTGGCAGCATCATGTTGTGGGAGTGCTTTGCTGCAGGAGGGACTGGTGCACTTCACAAAATAGATGGTATCATGAGGAAGGACAATTATGTGGATATATTGAAGCAACATCTCAAGACATCAGTCAGGAAGTTAAGGCTTGGTCGCAAATGGGTCTTCCAAACAAACAACAACCCCAAGCATACTTCTAAAGTTGTGGCAAAATGGCTGAAGGACAACACAGTCAAGGCATTGGAGTGGCCATTACAAAGCCCTGACCTCAATCCTATAAAAAATGTGTAGAACTGAAAAAAGTGTGTGCGAGCAATGAGGCCTACAAACCTGACTCAGTTACACCAACTCTGTCAGGAGGAATGGGCCAAAATTCACTCAACTTATTGTGGGAAGCTTGTGGAAGGCTACCCGAAACATTTGTCTCAAGTTAAACAATTTCAAGGCAATGCTACCAAATACTAATTGAGTGTATGTAAACTTCTGACCCACTGGGAATGTGATGAAAGAAATAAAAACTGAAATAAATCATTCTCTCTGCTATTATTCTGACATTTCACATTCTTAAAATAAAGTGGTGATACTAACTGACCTAAAACAGGGAATTTTTACTAGGATTAAATGTCAGAAATTGTGAAAAACTGAGTTTAGATGTATTTGGCTAAGGTGTATGTAAACTTCCGACTTCAACTGTACATGGCAGTTCTGCATGCAAATAGTTAATTTACATTTTCGCACAAGTGCTCAAAATCTTCAGGAATCCAAAATATCCTGATGGGCAAGTGGCTTTCAGACTTTAATGTCAATCCCTGCACACACACACACACACACGCCCCCCCCCCCCCCCCCCCCCCCCCCCCACACACACACACATAAACCTCTAAGCTGCATAAACGTACATTACTATTTCAGATGGGATTGAGCTCTGAACATGACAGTGTGAATATGAATACATGTTTGGATGTAATGAAAACATGTATTACTGAGTTTTGATCAGTTATCAGATAACCACTCTTTATAAATAATACGGAAATAATTACATTAACATCTTCAAGTGATGTGCTGTGTTTCTCCACAGAGTCCATGACTGAAGTCATCTGTGTGGTTTATTCATTCATGCATATATTTGAAATACTGTAAGTGTTTGTATGTTTGGACCATGATGCTAACACTATTTCAAGTCAGTAATTTCGACAGAGGTAAAGATATGCTGCTAGCTATATTTTGACTTATGTTCCAACTTTCTTCCCCTTCCATCTTCTACCCCCACCACCTTACCATCAACCCTCACCCCACCCCCCTCCTCCTGTCCAATCCCTGGGCGTGTAACATGGCCTATTGCTATGGCTACAGACAGCTATAACAGGAGGAGATAACAAGTAGTTCAGTGAAGCCCCTCTGGGATGGAGGAAACTGACAAGCACATAGAATTACAATGACTAGGATGGACTATTGTGTGTCTAGTGTTTTGTCTCCATTGATTTTATTTCTACTTCCGGCCGGGAAGGCATCTTGAGATGTCACTGTATTTTAAAATGTTAAAAATGGCCTATACAAGCTGCTTTTATAGTGTTATGAGTTTGTGGGTCGTGTGTGTTCTCCCTCTCACTAGAAAAGGTATATTTTCTAAGTCTGGAGAAAGAGGAGACAACTGCCAAAATCAAGCTCTAGCCAATAATGAATGAGAAAAAAAGAATGCACACACACACACACATCAGCAGCACATTCAGCACATCGCCCATCTGGTAACAGTGATATCTGTTCTCTGTGTGATGTCTCAGAACCAGCCCACTGCAGAGAGATCCCTGTGAGCACGTGGAGCATTTAGACAAAGCAAGGAAACGTACCCATATTGGGTTGAAGCACAGAAATGTTTGATGAAATGGTACATTGTTTGATGATAATATGATATTACATAACTACTGATTTCTTTATGATAGAGGTGGGAGATTTGTGGGGGGTGTATAGTAGTGTACATAGGAGCTCATGCAACACCTCCCCTCGTGGGGTGACATCTTGCTACCTGCTTCAGTGACTGTGTGTGTATATGTGTGGTTGTGCCTGTGTGCGTGTGTCTGTCTGTGTGTAAAAATACCTGGACCTCTCCTACTCACCATAAGCAAACAGACAGCTGATTCGGGCATGAGTTGGACGGCCATGATGGGGTCCTGTAGACTGACTGAAGTTCACCAGGGAAAACGACCAGACGCCTCAACGAGAGAGACCTCTCCTCCTCTTCTTCTTCCTCAGAAACCAAGTCTTCACTCAGTGAGCACACATCCCTTTGTCCTTACCTTCTGTTTGTTGTTTCTACTCTCCTTTTTCTCAGCAGACCCTCTCCCTCTTCATTCTCACCATGACCCCCTCGAGACCCTCTTCAACTCCTGACGCTGAGGCGAAACCATTTCCTCTCCTTCACTCTTCACTTATTTTTCTTCCTCTCCTGTCCTTCTTGTCTTTGATGAGCAGAGAAGAACCCCCTCTCTTCAGCTTTGACACGCCCCTCCTGTACAGCCCTTTCCCCCCTGCTGAAACCTCCTGGGAACCCTGTACCTCAGGAGTGTGCCCCCCTCCCTCCTATCCTCCCCTCTTTTCTCCCTTAGTTTCTCACAAACCAAAAGCCTGAGAGGCAGCAATACGCTCTTCTCCTCTTGATCTCTGATTTCGTTCCTCTCCAGTCACCACGCGTCTCTGTCTGTCCGTTCTGTCCTGGGACTGTACTGTTTCTGTTCAAGAGAACCTCCTCTCTGGCCACGATGTTCCCCCACCTAGAGTGCTCTTTGCTGGGAGAGTAGCAGGAACTCTCCTCCTCTCCTCCACACAGAGACCCAGGATGCTGCAGCAAAGACAGAGCTCACACACGCTCACTCATGATCACGCTGATCCCTGCCTTATAAAGCATGACACAAGGAGAAAGACTGCGAGGGAGAGTGAGGGAGAGCGAAAGTGTGTGAGTGATAGATAGGGGGCTGTAGAGGGAGTCAGCGAGTCACCGGTAAGAGATTTCCATGCCGAGCAGAAAGAGAACAAGGGTGGGAGGAGGCAGAGAGAGAGAGAGAGAGAGAGAGCGAGAGAGAGAGAGAGAGAGAGAGAGAGAGAGCAGACCGCGCCTATCGACAACGGCATAGTAGATCAGACGCTGCAAAGGAGCATGGGTTGGGCAAACACACCTCAGCTCGCTTAATGAATGGGGTGTATACAGTATGTGTGTATGTGTGTGTGTGTGTGTGTGTGTGTGTGTGTGTGTGTTAACACCACTCTAGCCATAGAGTATCAACAAGCAAAATCACCTGTTTTCAGATGTCTTTTTAGAGATGACTGACAGCAGCATGGCAAATAAATAATTCAGATAAAAACACTGTCTCAGCGTGGCTTTTGTTCTCTCTCTCTGGGGGGGATAAAGAGTGTGCATATGGTTACAGTGGTAACAGTGAGAGCTGAACACTGAACACTGTACAGTAGTACTGTTGTCTGTTGCAGCCATGAGTCTCAGGCACAACCGTGCTGAATATTTAACAAATGCAACTAGTCCTCTGTGTGTTAATCCTCTCATACATCGATAACCAGTTGTTACAATGACCTTCCATGATATAGATGTCGGATCTTAGTTTCAGGCAAGATGTATCAACCCCTACAAAAACCTAAATTCAAATGTCCTGTTACTGCAGTATTATTTAACTGGTGTATAAAACTGACTCAAATTAAGATCCTGCATTTGTAGGGGAGAGTGGGGTGAGTTGAGCCAAAGGGTAACTTGACCCACCCTTGTTTCTAGAAAACCATAGACAAAATGTATCATTTGACCAAATATTTAGGGAGAGGTCATCATTTCATGGAGTTTGTCTTTTATTGGGGTTTGTGAAAGAAGAAACCACATGGAAAAAGTGGTATGCAAGTTAGGTCCAAGAAACAGATTTTCACCAAATCAAATGAATGTATTGTGTTAGAGACTTCATGATGCTTGCATCTAAACCATAGTAATTTCAAGATTGTTCTATACATCAATTGGGGTCTCTATAAGCTTCAATATGAGGTCCTAAACCTAGCATGAAAGTGCATCATTGTAGCTGTGTGGGCTAATAGTCAAAATGTTTGTCTTGGGGTAAGGAATGTCAATAGCTATGGGGTAACTTGAACCAATGGTTGAGCCAATGGCAAGCATTTTCTTCACAGGCGTAATGCCAGGCATTATCGCTGGGATATGAGGCAACAAAAAGGCCAATGTTGAAAACAATTTTCAAAAACAAAGTGTTTGTTTAGGTGTTGAATTGTGTATGGGAAATAAATATAGACATGGTTTTAAAAAGGTAGAGGTAATATTTAATTCAGTATAGGAATTTGTAGTTGGCTTAACTTACCCTGTCATACAGCTCAATTTACCCCATATCCGGGGTAAGTTGTGCCAAGAGACCACTTTTTTGGACAAGCTTGGTTTTCAAAACTGTAATGTTTAAATGAATTCTGATTATTTCCGGGTATACACAACATCCTGAAATATATGTAGACATCTTTGTTAGAAAGAATACTGCATTTCCCTTAACAGAGTGATGCTGAATGTAAAAAATGGCTCCACTTAACCCACTCTCCCCTACTATACTTCATTTATTTAATTTCTTGTTATGAGCGTTTGGGAAGTATTATGAAAATATAGTTTACCAAGCTAGCAATTACTTCACATTTGAAGTAGCTACACTAAAGCTACCCTTAAGAAAAACATAGTTTGCTTAACTAAAATGACTTTGAAAAAGCAGTTGACTACATCCAAACTACTTTGTGATACAGTGCATTCGGAAAGTATTGAGACTTTTTCCATATTTTTCCATATTTCATCAATCTACACACAATACCCCATAATGACACAGTAAAAACAGGTTGTTAGAAATGTCACATTTACAAAAGTATTCAGACCATTTACTCAGTACTTTCTTGAAGCACCTTTGGCAGCGATAACAGCCTCGAGTCTTCTTGGGTATGACGCTACAAGCTTGGCACACCTGTATTTGGGGAGTTTCTCCCATTCTTCTCTGCAGATCCTCTCAAGCTCTGTCAGGTTGTACGGGGAGCGCAGCTGCACGGCTATTCTCAGGTCTCTCCAGAGCTGTTCGATCGGGTTCAAGTCCAGGCTCTGGCTGGGCCACTCAAGGACATTCAGAGACTTGTCTCAAAGCCAGTCCTGTCTTGGCTGTGTGCTTAGGGTCGTTGTCCTGTTGGAGGGTGAACCTTTGCCCCAGTCTGAAGTCCTGAGCCCTCTGGAGCAGGTTTTCATCAAGGATATCTCTGTACTTTGCTCTGTTCATCTTTCCCTCGATCCTGACTAGTCTCCAACTCCCTGCCGCCAGAAAACATCCCCACAACACGATGCTGCTGCCACCACCATGCTTCAGCATAGGGATGGTTCCAGGTTTCCTCCAGACGTGACGCTTGGCATTCAGACCAAAGAGTTCTATCTTGGTTTCATCAGACCATAGAATCTTGTTTCTCATGGTCTGAGAGTCCTTCAGGTGCCTCTTGGCACTGTGTTCTTGGTGACCTTTAATGCTGCAGAAATGTTTTGTCACCCTTCCCCAGATCTGTGCCTTGACACAATCCTGTCTCGGAGCTTTACGGACAATTCCTTCGATCTCATGGCTTGGTTTTTGATCTGGAGGATGATCAATTGCAGAAATTTCTAGAACTTGTTTTCACCTAGTCATAATGGGGTATTGTGTGTAGATTGATGAAGAGTTTTTTTTTAGTTACATGTAGTTTACTACTCCCCAACACTGGTGGCACTGGTTGTTAAATGTGCAATTAGTTTCAGTATAGTTTAGGTAAAATTTTGAAGCAATTATCGGGGTGATTATCAACAGGTCAGAACACCTTCAACTGTCCGGAGTGGGAGGGGCAGCAGGGGTGAAGCCATTCAAAAAATGACATGTCCTCCTAAAACTGGTTATACAACCAGTTCTGTTTGTGACATTAAGATTCTATCAATGACAGTGTGTTACATAGACTTATTTAGGAAAAGTCAAGGATAGGGAGGACATGAGAAAAATGTTACATGTAAATCTCTGCGCTTCTAGTGTTAACCTCCCACCCTTCTCTCTCCCGCCCCCTCAGTCACTCTCTCCCCTGTTTTTCATTTTTTTTCCCCCTCGCCTTCCCTCTCCTTCTCTTCCCTCTTTTGGAGAAAGAGCTAGGAGCAGCAGTATTCTCTCTGGGGGGCTAACGTAGTTTTTCCAAACATGTAATTACACAGCCACTCCCCCCTCTGTCTTACTCTCTATTTATTTCGCTATCTGATTTTCTTTCTCTTTGTGTGTGTGTGTGTGTGTATGTGTGTGTGTGTGTGTGTGTGTGTGTGTGTGTGTGTGTGTGTGTGTGTGTGTGTGTGTGTGTGTGTGTGTGTGTGTGTGTGTGTGTGTGTGTGTGTGTGTGTGTGTGTGTGCTAATTGGACCTACTGTATTGAGGGCTGCTGAGAGACAACGCCTGATGACATCACAGCTACTGACGGATCACTACGGCAACCACGTGTGACACAACCAGTGAATAAACTGGTAGTACTATGTGGTTCTTTACACTGTATGTGTGTTGTGTTGTACACACATAACCTTCAGTGAATCTTGAGTTTTGTTGATTTGTGGCAATCGTTATAGCACAATCAATATACTTTTGTAAAAGCTATTTTATTTAAGTATCAAAAGCAATAGTAAATGCTACAATATACTAAAGTATCAAAAGTAAAAGTAAATGCTATAAATCATTTTCAATTCCTTATAGTAAGCAAACCCGATGGCACAATTTACTTTTTTTTTATTACATATAGCCACTGGCACACTTCAACACTCAGCCATAATATTCAAACAAAGAATTTGTGTTTATCGAGTGGACCAAATCAGAGGCAGTTGGAATGACCACGTGTTCTCTTGATAAGTGTGTGAATTGGACCATTTTCCTGTCCTGCTAAATGCAATGAGTACTTTTGGGTGTCAAGGAAAATATATGGGAGTAAAAACTACATACATACAGAAATATCTCATTTACATAAGTATTCATACCCCTGAGTCATTACTTTGTAGAAGAACCTTTGGCAGTGATTACCGAGTCTTTCTGGGTAACATTTGCCCATTATGCTTTTCAAAATTCTTCAAGCTCTGTCAAATTGGTTGTTGATCATTGCTAGACAATCATTTCAAGTATTGTCATAGATTTTGAAGTAGATTTAAGTGAAAACTATAACTCGGCCACTGTAACATTCAATGTCTTCTTGGTAAGCAACTCCAGTATAGATTTGGCCTTGTGTTTAAGGTTATTGTCCTGCTGAAAGATGAATTCATCTCCCAGTGTCTGTTGTAAAGCAAACTGAACTAGGTTTTTCTCTAGGATTTTGCCTGTGCTTAACTCCATTCTGTTTCTTTTTTGTGCTGAAAAACTCCCCCTTCCTTAACTATTACAAGCATACCAATAACATGATGCAGCCAGCAGTGGTACTCAGTAATGTGTTGTATTGGATTTGCCTCAAACATAACACAAAAGTAAATTGCTTTGCCCTATTTCTTGCAGTATTACTTTAGTGCTTTGATGCAAACAGGATGCATGTTTTGGAATATTTTTATTCTGTACAGGCTTCCTTCTTTTCACTCTGTCATTAAGGTTAGTATTGTGGAGTAACTACAATGTTGTTGATCCATCCTCAGTTTTCTGCTATCACAGCCATTAAACTCTGTAACTGTTTTAAAGTCACTATTGGCCTCATGGTGAAATCCCTGAGAGGTGTTCCTCCTCTTAGCAATTGTGTTAGGAAGGACGCCTGTTTCTTTGTAGTGACTGGATGTATTGATACACCGTTCAAAGTGTAATTAATAACTTCACCATGCACACATGGAATTCACTGTCTGTATTTTTACCCATCTACCAATTGGTGCCATTCTTTGTGAAGCATTGGAAAACTCACTGGCCTTTATGGTTGATTCTGTGTTTGAAATTCCTTGATCGACTGAGGGACCTTACATATAATTGTATATGTGGGATAGAGAGATGAGGTAGTCATTCAAAAATCATGTTAAACACTATTATTGCAGACAGAGGGATTCCATGCTTGATAATGTATGTGATATCAACAGAGATGTATATTTTCTGGGTGATTTAAATATTAACTGGCTTTCATCAGCCTGCCCACTCAAGAAAAAGCTAACTTTAACCAATGCCTGGTTCAGGTTATCAGTCAATCTACCAGGGTAGTTACAAACAACACAGGAATGAAATCATCAACATGTACTGATCAAATCTTTAATAATGCTGCAGAAATGTGCTTGATAGCAGTATCCAGATCCATCGGATGTAGTGATCACATTATAGTAGCCATATCTAGGAAAACCAAAGTTCCAAAGGCTGGGCCAAATACAGTGTATAAGAGATCATACAAGAAGTTTTGTAGTGATTATTGATGAAAATAATATTTGTTGGTCCGTGGAGTGTAATGAGGAGCAAACAGACGTTGCACTTGACACATTTATGAAATTGCTTATCCCAGTTACTAATAATGCACACATTAAGAAAATGACAAAAAAATGCTAAATCTCTGTGGATTGATGAGGAATTCAAAAATTGTATGGTGGAGAGGGATGAGGCAAAAGGAATGGCAAATAAGCCTGACTGCACAAACAATTGTACAATCATGTGACTAAACTGAATAAAAAGAAGAAACTACCCTCTAAAACAAAGATAAATGACATAAAGAATGAAAAAAGCTTTTACTATTTTGGGAACATTTTGGGGGAAAAAAGTTAACTCATTCACTGAATCAGATGGCTCATTCATCACAAAATCGACTGATATTGCGAACTACTTATTTTTTTCATTGGCATGATTAGCAAATTTAGGCATGAAATACCAGCAACAAACATTGACACTACAAATCCAAGTATATCTGACCAAATTGTGAAAGACAAAGAATTGTAATTTTGAATTCTGTAAAGTGAGTGCGGACGAGGTAAAAAAATGTTTTGTTGTCTATCAACAATGATAAGCCACAGGGGTCTGACAACTTGGAAGGAAAATTACTGAGGATAATAGCGGTCGATATTGGCAATCCTATTTGCCATATCTTCAATTTAAACCTACTAGAAAGTGTGTGCCCTCAGGCAAGGAGGGAAGCAAAAGTCATTCCGCTACATAAGAATAGTAAAGCCCCCTTTACTGGCTCAAATAGCCGATCAATCGGCTGTTACCAACTTTGAGTGAAGTTTTGGAAAAAATGGTGTTTGACCAGATACAATGCCATTTTACAGAAAATAATTGACAGACATTCAGTATGCTTGTAGGAAAGGACATTCAACAAGCACAGTACTGTCATGATGTGGCCCTTTCTGGGTGTAGATCGTGGCTTCCTCCCTCTCACTCTCTGCTACGCCCAGGTTTTGTTACTGAATGTTTATTGTATATGCATAGTCACTTTAACTATACATTCATGTACATACTACCTCAATTGGGCCGACCAACCAGTGCTCCCACACATTGGCTAACCGGGCTATCTGCATTGTGTCCCGCCACCCACCACCCACCAACCCCTCTTTCACGCTACTGCACTCTCTGTTCATCATATATGCATAGTCACTTTAATCATATCTACATGTACATACTACCTCAATCAGCCTTACTAACCGGTGTCTGTATGTAGCCCCGCTACTTTTATAGCCTCGGTACTGTATATAGCCTCGCTACTGTATATAGCCTGTCTTTTTACTGTCGTTTTATTTCTTTACCTACCTATTGTTCACCTAATACCTTTTTTGCACTATTGATTAGAGCCTGTAAGTAAGCATTTCACTGTAAGGTCTACACTTGTTGTATTTGGCGCACGTGACAAATAAACTTTGATTTAATTTGGTTTGATCTCAGGTCGTAAATTCCTGGCAGAGACTCTCTCCCCCTTTTCATGCAGAGAGAGAGAGACCATAGAATGAACAAGGGATTTCACTTGGCCAAACTCCTAAATCCCCAAAACGGGAGTTTTAAACAATATGTCCACCTTTGAGAGTGTGGGAATGGTCCATGGACACTTAACGGACAATTATGTTGAGTGTGTTTAATTTGGTGACCTCACGAAAGACAGGAAACACACATAACTACATTTACATTTACATTTTAGTCATTTAGCAGACGCTCTTATCCAGAGCGACTTACAGTAGTGAATGCATACATTTACTACATTTCTTTTTTTTTTTTCCTGTGCTGGCCCCCCGTGGGAATCGAACCCACAACCCTGGTGTTGCAAACACCATGCTCTACCAACTGAGCTACAGGGAAGGCTAACTATATCGCTGAATGTGTACATTTCTCAATTATGGTGTTGCATGTACAGTACTTATTGTATAAAATGAATGAGTAAAGATGAAACTATTTGTGAAATGATGTAATGTGATGTTAACCTTCAATTTTGAGAAGGTATTCCCTGTAAAGTTTAACTAGTCAGCGGCCACGCCCCTGTGAGCACAGATATGATCTGGCGTCATGGAACCGCCCTCTTCTACTGTTACGAATAAAAGCCCCTCCTAAGAAAATCCTCTTCAGACTAAGCAAACCCATAGCGTGGGCTGGGATTGTGAATAGTTAAGACCACGCATACCTCGATGTAAACTGAGGTGGCACAGGTTTGAGTACCAAGATTAGAAAACCATACCACGTGGAGCATTGGCTACACGGCTGGAAATGGTTAACCCCTTCATTCCCCCCTTTGAGACCACCAAGCCTCAACAAAAGCGAAGTAACTCAAGCGTAGTGATTATAAGAATCATCCATAAAAGCTGCATTAGATTGCAAGCAATCCTCAGGAGATTGAGGATAGAAATAAGGGTCTAGGGGATGAGGAACATGAAGCATTAACAAGCCTGGCATAGCCTTATGAAGTACACATTTGCCAGTTGCACAGAATGCACAAATGCAAATTAACAAAACGATCAGTGGGAGCAGTAATGGAACCAAAATGGAAAACAATTTAAATCCAACATTTCCTAGTTTATCTTTCAGCCACCCAAATGGGAACCAGGAGTCTTCTCCTGTGGGGGTGTAGGTCTCAGCCAACTGTGTTAATTATATAAAAATCTCTGTCATATTATCTGAGGAGTCAGGGAGAAGCATAACACATTCAGTGGGGGAAATAGAATGTAGGGCCCTGCAATATCCACCCTCCTTAGCCAGGATGTAGTCTAATGCCAGGCTATACCTGGCTGTAACAGCTTAAAGATTCTGAACAACAGTAGAAAGAAGTGCAAAACCAGCAAAAGTCAAATTCATATGGGCCTGCATTGAGCAGGTGATGTTATTAATCCAATCCCCTAACACTTTAATTCCAAACCCTGGGAAAAGTGCCAATCCGAACAGTTCACCATTGCTAAGACAAAATCCACTAGCCAAGCCATTATCTGTCATTGCTAGATTCACACGGTTACTGCAGTGCGCTGTGGAGTTATGCTTAGCCTCCAATAGGGTCAGCAGGGGTATGGTTACGACTTGAATTTGAGTTTGGCCTAAATAACAGCAACCATCCCACCCATTAGGCAATTGTAGGTAGCCGTTTTCACCGCAAACCCACGTAAGCCCATTAGGAGCACCCCAATCCAGACCCTGCAACATATATGGGTATTCCAACTATAGAGTCAGAGAAGGTTAATGCATGATTCATATTAAGGGAGGGTTTGGTAGTTGGTGGCACACCCGCGTAACTCCTACAGTTGTCTGAAAGGCCCATAGTAATACTACCTCTACCACAAAGACAAAGTTGGGGTTCAGTTACAGGTCTCAAATTATTCAAGACAGGTTCTATCTTGTTATTTCCAATTGCCAAAGGCAGTGGATGAACGGGATATTTAGGACATTCAATAGCAGAGGAGACATTATATAACTTAGAGGCATACTTACTACCCGTAAACATAAGGGCGGGTCCTAGACTAAGGATCTGGATGGACCCATTACTGGGGGTGTATATTTCTCATTCGGGCACATGGATTGGTTAGCTGACCAGAAACCTTATGAGAGCCAATATGAGAGCCAATGTCTTATACCCAGATAGCCTATCCAGGTATGATTAACTTGTTGGAGGATGTATGAGAGGACACTGCATGCGGTAGGCGTACTTAGCAATGGGACTACAATTCACTCTGACTCTGAGGGTTTTTTAAAACGACTACATACGAACCACTAGGCGTGGCTTGTCGGCTCAGGTTCTGGACCATTTTTACCCATTGGTTACTGGTTTTCAATTGATTCCCTTGGATCTCTATTCCCTCCAACAGAGGCTGCTGGTGGATGATAAGAAGTATCAAAAACATGTACCTCAAAGGTTTACCCCAAGTTTTGTTTTTAACAATGTGACCATAGTGGTCATGTGTAACAACATCTGGGTCTGGGTGTGCACTCTTATTTGTTATGATGGTTGGGATGTCTTCTGGCAGTGTGATAGGTGGTGCTACCTCTGACACTCCTGGACCTTCACTGCTGTGGGTGTCGCTGGTTCTACTTCCTTTGTGGACCTTCTACTTCCTTTGTGGACCTTCAGCTTGATCCAACGTCAACAGGTAGGCTGTCTGGGTCACCCTGTTTGTCGCTGGTTCTACTTCCTTTGTGGACCTTCTACTTCCTTTGTGGACCTTCAGCTTGATCCAACGTCAACAGGTAGGCTGTCTGGGTCACCCTGTTTTGGAACTTCCTGGGCTTTCCTGTATTGGGAATACAAAGACGTAACAGCATGGGTTAGTTCCTTCATATATTTGCTCAAATTATCATCCTGTGCAGTCAGATCAGTCAGTTTTGGAGTCATTGGTCTGTGTAAAGGAACGTTCATTGGATGGCCAGTTAAGAGCTCATGTGGGCTAAGCCCTGTCCCGCGGTTTATGCTACCAGAGAGAGAACCAGCTGGTGGAGGAGACTAGTCAAGTCCTGACTATACAACCAAAGACAGTACAGTATAACCCCTTATTTTTGTTGACACAAAACTACATCCATACTTCCATTGATTTCTATGGGTTACCTTCAAATGAGATAAAAACGGAGGACACCATCATGTTTGTGAGAGTCTCCTCTTTCCATAGAGTGGTCATAATAGTTTGTAGGCTAAACCGGTCGGAAGTTTTTGTGAGAAGACCGATTTTCGGGATGTCTTATGGTCTGACAAACACAACTGTAGCTCAGCCAGGTGAATGCTTTGGATTGAGACACAGTGTCACGTCCTGACCATAGTAAGTTGCTATTTTCTATGGTAGAGTAGCTCAGAGCCGCTGCCATAGACATTAGTCACCCACCCTACCCTCCCTTTGTGTTGTGTTTTTTTGGTGGGAGGTTGTTGTTTAGTTTTGTATTTTTTTTACTATGAGGCGCAATATCCACCAAGATGCAAGGACGAGAGGCAGCACCCACATTTGTTTTGGGGGGGGCACACGGCAGATTGGCTAAGGCGATTTTAAGACCTGAGCCAACTCCCCGTGCTTACCGTGGGGAGCGAGTGACCAAGCAAGCACCTTGTTATGCGGTGGTGCGCACTGTGTCGCCAGTGCGCACTCACAGCTCGGTGCGCTCGGTGCAAGCTCCTCACCATTGCTGTGCTAGAGTTGGCCGTCAGCCAGGTAGAAGTGCGCCGGTTCAGCGTATCTGGTCTCCAGTGCGTCTCTTCGGTCCAGGTTATCCTGCGCCTGCTCTACGCACAGTACCCCCCTTTCACCAGCACAGCCCAGTTCGTCCTGTGCTGGCGCTCCACCCTTGCTTGGCGCAAATCACCATTCAGCCAGGACGGGGTGTGCCAGCTCTAAGCTCCAGACCTCCGGTGCGCCTCCGGTGCACCTCCGGAGCCCAGTACGTCCTGTGCCTCCTCCTCGCACTCGCCCTGAGGTGCGTGTTACTTGTCTGGCGCCTCCTATGCCAGCGCCACGCATCAGGCCTTCAGTGCGCCTGCCCAGTCCGGGGTGTCCTGTTCCTGCTCCCCGCACTAGCCCTGAGGTGTGTGTTACTAGTCTGGCGCCTCCTATGCCAGTCCCACGCATCAGGCCTCCAGTGCGCCTACCTAGTCTGGGGTGTCCGGTTCCTGCTCCCCGCACTAGCCCTGAGGTGCGTGTCACTAGTCTGGCGCCTCCTATGCCAGTCCCACGCATCAGGCCTTCAATGCGCCTGCCCAGTCTGGGGTGTCCTGTTCCTGCTCCCCGCACTCGCCCTGAGGTGCGTGTTACTATTCCAGCGACGCCCCTCAGCCCGGAGCCTCCAGCGACACTCCTCAGCCCGGAGCCTCCAGCGACGCCCCTCAGCCCGGAGCCTCCAGCGACGCTCCTCAGCCCAGGGCCTCCAGCGACGCTCCTCAGCCCGGGGCCTTCAGCGGCGGTCCGCAGCCCAGTGCCTTCAGCGGCGGTCTGCAGCCCGGAGTCTTCAACGGCGGTCTGCAGCCCAGAGTCTTCAGCGGCTGCTTTTAGCCCAGAGCCTTCAGTGGCGGTTGGCGGTCTGAAGCCTCCGACGATGATCCATGGTCTGGTTCCTCCGGACATACAGAAGCGGGGGGATCAGCGGGCGGTGGGGGTACTACGCCCGGAACCAAAGCCGCCACCATAGACATTAGTCACCCACCCTACCCTCCCTTTGTGTTGTGTTTTTTTTGGAGGGGGGTTGTTGTTTATTTTTTATTTATTTATTTATTTATTTTTTCTATGGTAGAGTAGGTCAGGGCGTGACAGGGGGTGTTTGTCCGTTTTTGTATTTCTATGTTTAGTTTCTAGTTTTGTATTTCTAGGTTAGTTTTTGTTTGGCATGACCTTCAATTAGAGGCAGCCGGTTGTCATTGTCTCTAATTGGAGGCCATATTTAAGTTGATGTTTGTCCCACTGGTGTTTTGTGGGTGATTATCTTTGTGAGTAGTGTATGCCTGCTCTGCGTCACGGCTTTCTTGTTTTTGTATTTCAAGTTTATGGTTTATTGCATTAGTTTCACGACTGAATAAAAGATGTGGAACTATGATCACGCTGCGTATTGGTCCGATCCTTGCGAAAGCCCTGACACACAGCCCATTAAAACAAACTGATATCTCTAGCTTAAACTGACAGATTTTTCTGAGGATTTTTTTGTTATGTTTCTTAGATTGGCGCTCAAATCTAGGTTGTGCCTTTAGATTAGAAAATAAATAAAAATTTTCACTTCTCTCAAGGACTTCTCGAACCCCAAACAACCCACCTGGTCTGCTTGGTGTGTTTTGCAAGCGTTCTTGGAAGTCTCACGATGTTGCGCCTCTGGGTTTAGAAACTCTATGGTACAACTGTAATTCCAACCCCTTTGACTCCACCCACTAACAAACAATAGGTGTTGGAAACAAGAATTTAGAGACTGAAGTGATTTTAGAAACAAGTGAGCTATGGGGAACATCATCTCTCAGACACAGTCACAGGTATATGGTAAGTACCTCAGAGTATAATGGTTTTGACCCTTGCCTGTCCTGACTCCGAGCCCGCCTGCCTGACCACACTGCCGGCCCTTGACCCTGCCTGCCGACCTGTACCTTTGCCCCCCTCTGGATTACTGACCTCTGCCATTACCCTGACCCTGAGCCTGTCTGCCGCCCGGTACTGTTGCCCCACCTCTGGTTTATTGACCGCTGCCTGCCTTGACCTGTCTATTGCCTGCCCCTGTTGGAATATTAAACGTTTGTTTATTCGACGTGGTCTGCATCTGGGTCTTACCTTCATACCTGATAATTATATTAGTATTATTTTTAGATAAGATTTCTATAAACCTTTGTACAGCATTCTGCCCATGTATCACCATTAATCTTTAAACATGTATCTATGCATTTTAAACATTATATTATGACCCATTAGTAAATTGTCAGACATGTGGTAAGTGTTCAGGGCCAAGTGGTGGATAGCATGTTTCTACTCTGTCTAACTGTCTAAAGGCGCTCTGCATTCTCTCATAACACTGTGTAAACACAAATCATCACTATTTTGTATAGATTGTTACTGTCTTCTCTCAGTTTAGAGATCAGCAGCCCATACAGTTAAATAAAGGTTAAATAAAAATAAAAAAAACAGTACATAAAAAACAGACGACGTAGTCCTGTAGTAACTCCTGTCACCACCAGAGGGCACTAATTGATCGCATTATTTACAGTGGAAAAGAATTTCCAGTTATCCAAAGATGTAAATGCCTTCGTAAGTGTGATTGTTTTCAGCTGAGAGTAGAACCGTTGTATTTGGTGAAGCCTGCAAACCTGACACTAAGCTGTGTAATGAATGCTGTTGTAAGAGTTTGTATATCTCTATCTGTCTACAACGACAGTTTGCTTAAAGCCACAGCTCCCTATTTCATTGGTTACAGGCTTGTCTTACACTAACAGCTGATTATGGAAACCTGGAAACCTTACTTGCACTTTTGGTGCTGAATGAAAGGATTTTAAAAATACAGATGTTAAAATTTTCCGGCCGTTGAAAATACCTATTTTCACCTTTCATTCAGCACCTAAAATGCAAGTAAAGGTCAACATTTTGGGACAAAGTAGCCCCCCTATTTACATAAATGACAACACACCTGTCACTAAATTCAGTACTCCCTAGTTATTTCAGTTATATTAAAACCAGTCAAATCTGGAGAGTCCCCTGCTAATTATAGTCCCATAAATGTAATAAATTGTGACAATAAAATAACAAAGCTTACCACACTTGATACATATCAATCAACAGGGTTTATTAAAAATAGACACTTACAAATACAAATACAATAACATTTTTCAGTTTAATGCAATACGCAAAAAAAACTAAATATAGATTTATCAATAATGGCTGTTGATGGCCTTGAATGGCCTTTTCTATTCAACATTTTGGAAGCTTTCAACTTTCCAGCTGAAATAATACATTTAATACAAATATTGTGTAAATGTCCTAAAGCAAAAATATACACAAATAATACATTATCTGATGAAATTGCTTTAGAAAGTATCATGACACAAGGCAAGACCCAGATGCAGAAACAGGAGGCAGATGGTTGGAGTCTTACAATGTTTATTAATCCAAAAGGAGTAGGCAAGAGAATGGTCGTGGACAGGCAAAAGGTCAAAACCAGATCAGAGTCCAGGAGGTACAGAGTGGCAGACAGGCTCGTGGTCAAGGCAGGCAGAATGGTCAGGCAGGCGGGTACAGAGTCCAGAAACAGGCAAGGGTCAAATACCGGGAGGACTAGAAAAAGGAGAATAGCAAAAAGCAGGAGAACGGGAAAAACGCTGGTGGTCTTGGAAAAACGCTGGTTGACTTGGAAAAACATATAAGACAAACTGACGCGGAGAGACAGGAAACACAGGGATAAATACACTGGGGAAAATCAGCGACACCTAGAGGGGGTGGATAATATCACAAGGACAGGTGAAACAGATCAGGGCGTGACAGAAAGGGGCACAAGACAGGGATGTTTCCTCTCCCCCCTCCTGTTTGCACTGGCAATTGAACCGCTTGCAGAAAGAATTAGACAGGACACAAACGTAACAACTATCAGTACTGCTAAACATGAATATAAACTAAACTTATTTGCAGATGATCTCCTGATATATCTGACCAATATTGAAAACTCAATGCCCTTTTGCTAAAAATATTTTCAGAATACTCTAAGACCTCAGGATATAAAATGTAAGTGAAAAAATGAAATAATAGCAATAGAAAAAAGTAAAAACAATAACTCACAATCTACAGCGATGCTTTAAGTGGACCATAAAAAATATGAAATACTTAGGATGGTTAATATGTGACAACAATCAACAAATATATAAAGATACCATTATTCCATTACTCAACAATATGAAAGCAGATCTAATTCAATTGAATAATCTTCCCATAAATATTACTGATAGACTGAACCTCTTTAGAATAGCATGGCTGCCAAAGTTTTTGTATTTAGTTTTGGTAATACCAATTACCCACTGAAGACAATCTTTAAAAAGTATACTCGGTCATAACAGACTTTATATGGGCCAATAAAATTAATAGAATAAAAAGGAAAGTTTGACATCTTCCTGAGGGTGGTTTTAAACTTCCAGACTTGGAATTGTATTGTTAAATGCACTAAAGATGAACAATGGGTACATATTGAAGATGCGCATGCTCATCCTTATTTTCATCTGATTTTCAAAGGATAAAGCTAAGAAATTAACAACTTCATAGTTAAGAACACACACAACTGGGAAGAAAATGAAACGTATTCTACAAAAACCAATATCACTCCCTAAAAGCACAACCTTATGGAACAATCCTTGGATAGTTTTACAGAATTTACTGATACATTGATACACATGGAAAACTAAAGGCATAGAAACCATAAATTACTTGGTAACAGGAAATAAATGTATTTGCATGACAGAATAAAAACGTAATTTTGGACTGACTTAAAAGTTACAAATCACAAAATGTACATTTGAAATCTGTTGGACATCAGAGCAACCTTGAGGGAATCTTATTTTAGTCAGAAAAGGATGTTCATATGATAGGGAATATGTACAGAACCAAGACATAAAAAGAAATGTTGGCACAAGATGGAGGGAAAGTTGGACCATAACTAAAGAATTTACAGTTAACGGAAATGTACGCCTAATTCAGTATAAACTAATTGTATAGAATTTAATATACAAGAGACAAAAATCACAAATTCTACAGCACAAAGGCAGAGTCATGACTTAAGTATAAAACTAACAATGACTCAATAATGCATGCTTTCTGGGAATGCTATAATGTCCAAAAGTTATGGACAGAGCTAGAAAGTTGGCTGTCAGAAGTATTACAATGTAAACTTACTTTTAATCCGTCTGTCTGCATATTTCTGTCACGCCTGCTCTCCCTCTCTGGCGCTCGAGGGTGCCAGGCTGCCCTTCATTACGCACACCTGTCACCATCATTACGTGCAGCTGCGCAATATGGGACTAACCTGGACTCCATTACTTTGTTGATTACCCTCTCTATATCTGTCTGCTCCTCACTTTTTCCCATGTGTCAGCATTGATGCTGTTATTTTTACCCTGTCCATTTCCATTTACATTTATGTCATTTAGCAGACGCTCTTATCCAGAGCGACTTACAAATCTGTCCAGACGCTGTTCCTGTTCTGTTTCATTAAATGTTCACTCCCTGTACCTGCTTCTCGTCTCCAGCGTAGATCCTTACAGAATGCTGACACCACTAAAGGAAGCATCAGGGAGTTTTGTTTTGGTTGGTGACGTCGCCGATGGAACTGGGGGTGCCTCAGCTAGCTCGTCGGGCTTCCATGCCTTAGCTGGCTCAAGAGGTCTTCTTGCCCTGGGTGGCTTGGCAGACTCTCACCCCACATCATGCTTCAGCCGGCCCATCAGGCTCCCACGCCTCAGCAGGTTTGCCAGGCTCCCACGCCTCAGTGGGATCGTCGGGCTTTCATGCCTCAGCCGGTTCGTCAGGTTCCCACGCCTCAGCGGGATCGTTGGGCTTCTACGCCTCAGCCAGCTTATCCAGCGCCCATGCCTCGGCTGGCCCGTCAGGCTCGCCCAGGTGGGACGCCAGGTGGCACCCCTTGAGAGGGGGGGGGGATTCTGTCATGCCTGCTCCTGCTCCCGCTGTCCCTCTCTGGCACTCGAGGGGTGCCAGGCTGCCCTTCATTACTCACACCTGTCACCAACATTACACGCAGCTGTGCAATATTGGACTCACCTGGACTCCATTGCTTTGTTGATTACCCGCTCTATATTTGAAATGTAACCTTTATTTAACTAGGCAAGTCAGTTAAGAACAAATTCTTATTTGCATTGACGGGCCTACCAGGGCCAAATCTGGATGATGCTGGGCCAATTGTGCGCCGCCCTATGGGACTCCCAATCACCGCTGGATGTGATACAGCCTATATCTGTCTGCTCCTGACTTTGTTCCCTGTGTCAGCATTGATGTTATTTTTCCCCCGTCCAGACGCTGTTCCTGTTCTGTTTCATGTCCGTGTTTCATTAAATGTTCACTCCCTGTACCTGCTTCTCGTCTCCAGTGTCGATCCTTACAATTTCAAGACATGGCATATGGGGGTGTAGTGAGATACGCAATGGGCTGGACGATTCTCTTCTCATCACTCATCTTGGAAAAAACGCATACTAAATACTTGGAAATTAATAAATCTGCCATCATTAACACAATGGAAAAATCGAATGATTTATTATTGAAATAGCATGGGCGACCAAGAAAAACAAATTGGTACAATTTAAGGCCAAGTGGCAAACAATAATGCAGGCACTAGGGATGGGGGTGGGATGTAAAATTGCGCGACTAGGGAGGCACAGCGGTCTAAGGCACTGCAGTGCTTGAGGCGTCACTACAGATCCGGATTCGATCCTGGGCTGTGTCACAGCCGGCCGTGACTGGGAGACCCATGAGGCGACGCACAATTGGCCCAGCGTCGTCCGGGTTAGGGGAGGGTTTTGGCCAGGATGTCCTTGTCCCATCACGCTCTAGTGACTCCTGTGGAGGTCGTCAGTTGTACGGTGTTTAGCAAGCAGTGTGTCAAGAAGCAGCGCGGCTTGGCAGGGTCGTGTTTAGGAGGACGCATGGCTCTCGACCTTCGTCTCTCCCGAGTCCATACGTGAGTTGCAGCGATGGGAAAAGACTGTAACTACCAATTGGATGTCACGAAATTGGGGAGAAAAAAGGGGTAAAAAAACAAACAAAACCAAAAAAATGCGCTACTAAGGGCTCTATTCAATCCGCATCGCAGAAGTTCAGCTTTACAACTTCATTGAAATTTTAAGGTAAAGTTCCCGCTTTAGGGAGTATACGAGGCACAGACGTTTGCGTCGCCTTACCGAGTTCTGCTAGAGCAAACTGTACCTAGTATGCAGATGCCTTTAGGCTGCATTTACACAGGCAGCCCAATTCTGATTATTTTTCCACTAATTGGTTTTTGTATCTATCAGATCAGCTCTTTTGCCAATAATTGGGGTAAAGATCAGAATTCGGCTGCCCGTGTAAACACAGCCTAAATGGCAGGTATAATCCAAAAAGAAGACAAAAAAAACATCAAAACTATGAAATAACACATGGAATCATGTAGTAACCAAATAAGTGTAAAGCAAATAATAATATATTTTATATTTGATATTCTTCAAAGTAGAATATCCTTGATGACAGCTTTGCACACTCTTGGCATTCTCTCGACCAGCTTCATAAGGTAGTCACCTGGAATGCATTTCAATTAACAGGTGTGCCTTGTTAAAAGTTCATTTGTGGAATTTCTTTCCTTCTTAATGCGTTTGAGCCAATCAGTTGTATTGTGACAAGGTAGGGGTGGTATACAGAAGATAGCCCTATTTGGTAAAAGACCAAGTCCATATTATGGCAAGAACAACAAAACTCAGCAAAGAGAAACGACAGTCTGTGATTACTTTAAGACATGAAAGTCAGTCTGTCTGGAAAATGTCAAGAACTTTGAAGTTTCTTCAAGTGCAGTCGCAAAAACAATCAAGCTCTATGATGAAACTGGCTCACTTCCTTTCCTGTGGCGGTCCACAGAGTGCAGACCCAGAGTGCACCTCAGATTGCAGCTCAAATAAATGCTTCACATACTTCAAGTAACAGACACATCTCAATGTAAATTGTTCAGAGACTGTGTGAGTCAGGCCTTCATAGTCGAATTGCTGCAAAGAAACCACTACTAAAGGACACCAATAATAAGAAGAGACTGGCTTGGGCCAAGAAACACGAGCAATGGACATTAGACCGGTAGAAATCTGTCCTTTGGTCTGATGAAAACAAATTTGAGATTTTTGGTTCCAACCGCTGAGTCTTTGTGAGATGCAGAGTGGGTGAATTGATGATCTCCACATGTGTGGTTCCCACCGTGAAGCATGGAGGATGAGATGTGGTGGCACTGTCAGTGATTTATTTAGAATTCAAGGCAACCTTTACCAGCATGGCTGCCACAGCATTCTGCAGCAATATGCCATTACATCTGGTTTTGCGCTTAGTGGGACTATCATTTGCTTTTCAACAGGACAATGACCCAACACACCTCCAGGCTGTGTAAGGGCTATTTGACCAAGATGGAGTGATGTAATGCTGTATCAGATGACCTGGCCTCCACAATTACCCAACCTCAACTCAACTGAGATGGTTTGGGATGAGTTGGACTGCAGAGTGAAGGAAAAGCAGTCAAGTGCTCAGCATATGTGGGAACTCCTTCAAGACTGTTGGAAAAGCATTCCAGGTGAAGCTGGTTGAGAGAATGCCAAGCGTGTGAATAGCTGTCATCAAGGAAAAGGGTGGCTACTTTCAAGAATCTCACATCTCAAATCTATTTTTTGTTTGTTTTACGCACAATCACTACGTGATTCCATATGTGTTATTTCGTAGTTTTGATGTCTTATTCTCCTGTGTAGAAAACACAAAAAATAAAGAAAAATCCTTCAATGAGTAGGTGTGTCCAAACTTTTGACTGGTACAGTAAATATAAGCAAATTTTGAAGAACGACACACAGAAGAGTGTGAGCAGTTAAATGATATTTATTTAAAATAAGATGTTAGGTCTGCAGAGGGACAGAGGAGAGGATTGTCTTACAATCTTACCCAGAGATTCAGAGAAGCACATAAATGAAGCATAGAACCAAATGCAATTATTGGAACAGTTGGCTCCCATATGCACTTACTTCCTGGTATATGACATCATCTCTGCCGACCTCACATCCAAAATAAGACTAATTTAATATCCCCTTTATTCATAAAAAAAACGATTTATTAGAATTATAGAAAGAAAATACCACTTGCACACTTTGGGGAGTTCTAGTATTGCTTCAAATAGCATTAGCTGAAGAAGTGGCATGTTGAAAATAAAAAAAACTAGCTGGGTGTTCATTTCACACAACCACACACTTGTCTTCTCCTGAGGGATATACTACAAAGTAGGATCAATGAGTTGGCCAGCTAACTTGCCCAAATATTCTGAAATAACTTACTTTTTTTTAAATGGCATGCTCTAATTGACTTAACAACCAAAAACACAGATCTAAAATTAGAATTTCTTAATTAACCAGAAAATCGAAAGTTATTTCTGGTTGTTTATCAAAGTTAGCTGGCTGACTCATTGATCCTGCTTTATAGTATATCCCTCTGTTCATGCTCCACACACTGAGCTGTAAAACTAATCTGAGATGTCTCTATCTCCCTACATGGGGCTAAAATACTAAAAACATAAACATAAATAACAACAGTACATTAATTTGGCATTTTTACAAAACACAGCTTCAAGAGTCCATCCAGTGTCCACTTTTCCATTCTGGGTTCTGAAAATGAAAACAACGACAACAATAACAACAACAACATAAAGGAGAGCTTTCTGTGGCCGGAGAGAAGGGTGGACAGGAGAAAGAGGGGAAGACAGGAGACAGAGGGAATGGAAACTCTGTGTTGGTTCTGTTGGTCCCTGCATCAGACCTCCCCAGAAGATTGACTGGCTGTTCTTCACGTGTAGCACGTTCCGTGTTTTGTGTCCGTGTTAAGTCTCCTCTCTGTCCGTGTGTTGAGTGGAGAGGCTGAGTTGAGTACAGGTGGCTAAGTCTCCTCTCTGGCTGAGGTGGGGTGAGTACTGTAGTGGACAGACAAAGAGGTATGTAGTACTGCTGGTCTGTAGTGGGCAGACAAATTGGTCTGTAGTCTTTAAGTCTTTCTCAACAGGGTCAGATAAATCAGGAAGTCCATATCAGATAACATGTGCCATTGAATCTGCACACAGGCACACACACTCACATATGCACAAACATTCCTCTATGTACAGTACACAGTTGCTTTCTATTTTTCCACACACACAAACACACCCCCCGTGGCTCCCTAAGTGGTAAGTTCCTCCCCATTGGCCTCCTGCTTGGTCCTTCTCAGGTTGCTCTTCATCTTCACAAACTCAGGGGTGTTCTCCTGCTCCTCCTCATCCTTCTGCTGGTCCAACTCAAGCTAAACATACAAGATAGAGAAGAAAGTTAGGTTACATGTTAGTACAAGTACATGATAGCATGTGTGTGTGATCCCCAACTGTCCTCTCCCTCTCTCTGTGTATTTATTTTCTCAAATGCTCTCAGTCTGTCTATCTTTACAATGTTGGGTGTGTATGAGTAACAGTGTGTGTGTGTGTGTGTGTGTGTGTGTGTGTGTGTGTGTGTGTGTGTGTGTGTGTGTGTGTGTGTGTGTGTGTGTGTGTGTGTGTGTGTGTGTGTGTGTGTGTGTGTCTACCTGTTCCAGTTTCTGTTGTCTCTTCATGAGCTCTATCTCCAGGTCGCTCCTCTTGGTGTGGGCCTCCTGCTCCTCCCTCTGGGCCTTGAGGACCTGCTCTCTCTTCCTCTTCTCCAGAACCTTCTGGAGCTCTGGTTTGTTCTGGGGAGCTAGGCCCCTTGGAGAAGCAACCAATCACAGATGTTATTATAGTACTTCCACAGCCAATGACAAGGCACTTTACTTACACAGACACACACAACTAATCATTGACCTGATTACAGTACGGACAGAGACAGGCAGTTCTACATTGATCTATCCATCACTTCATATTCAGAGAAAGTTACATAAAGCTAAGCCATCCCAGATTAGCCCACATCTAGTAATCTTAGGCAAGCGAGGGGCCATGGCTGGACTGGACAGGAATTGGCATTGGGATTAGGAGATTGAGATTATGTGATGAAATGTATGATGGTGGCAGGTCTTGACTTGACCACACAAACAGATCAGTGTTGAGACACACAATTAGTGAATATCAATCAATCAAATGTATCCGCCTGTCTACAAATCACATCAACCTCTTTCCTAATATAGCTATCCCTTTCTTTCATTGAGCTGTCCCTTCTGCCAGAGATGACATGCCATTGATGAAACAGGCATTTCCGTTTTGTTGTTATACTACTGTGTAAAGTTTGGGTTTTAGGATTCAGATATTCAATCTGAAAGAGGACAGGGCCATCTGAGTACAAACACCTATTAGTGAAATGACTACAATATTACCATTATATAAAAACAATCTGAACCCTCAAACACTGTCTTGTTTTCAATTCATTCATGCAGTGTCTAACTACATTATTGATTGCCCTGGATTTAACTTAAAATGTTGTTCAGTAGGACAAAAACAGGAGAACGTAAATGAGTGTTCTGAATAGACAATATCTAATAGGATAGAATAGTCTGTGGTGTGCATGTGTGTGTTATATATAGCCTGACCTCCATCCCTGTACATTGCAACTTTTTTTCAGCCTGACCTGAGTAAGTGATTTCAAAAGAGGTTCAGTTAGAGTCTCAAAGATGCAGTTCTAAACGTCTCTTCTCTGTGCACACGCGTATGTATGTGTGACTAAACATCATCGGTAGTTGAGGAGAGTGAGAGACCCTCTGCGGGACATGGTGTTCTAATCCTCCTTGCACAGCGTTCCCTTCCTTCCCTCTCTCTCCCTCCTTCTATCCTTCCATCTCTCTTTCGCTCAACCATCCATCTCTCTCATCATCACTAATCCGCTACACCCCAAACATTTCTCTCCATCTTCTTCCTCTCCTTCTCCTCTCTATAATATGACCTCTTTCTTCTCTCCGCTGTATCTCTCGTCCCCTATCCTCTCTCCTATGTATTTTTCCCCTCATCTCCTCCACAAAGATTACTAAAACCCAGTCAAAACATCTCCTCTTTCATATGAGTTCTAAATCAATAGAGTCTAAAGTATATACCTCATACCAACACTGAAACACACATAACACAAACACAATCCTTGTCCATCTCTATTTCACCCCTAACCCACTCCCTCCAACTCTCTCCGCCTCTCTCCATCCCTCCATACTCCAGAGCCCTGTGATCATAATGCGCATGCTTCTGTGCAGCGTGCTAACAGACAGGGCACAGTGATGTAACATCTGTCAACAGTACACACTGTATTTGTGTGTGTGTTTATATATAGCATAGCAACAAGGCCTTGAGCATCTGTCTATTCAGCATGAGAAAAGACAGACTTGAGCGTCAGCACTGAGGCTGTCAAAGACACGCACACTCAGTCACACATGAACGCAAATGAGCATGCACTCATAACCAGTGTGATTTGCTGCCACGGTCCATTCTGTAACTTACATCTTTCCCAGTGGCAACTGAAGGTACTACAAAAACATTCAGCCAAAAATAATCTAAAATACAATTCTGAATTTACCAAGACCCACCCATTTATTTTACCCACCCACTCAGTGCAGAGGCAGAGCTTTCCACCGGAAACACAATTATAGATTGTAGAAGTTATAGATTGTGATTGTCGTGTGCCTCTGTGTTATACTAATATTGAAAGTGTTCGGGTAGGAGGAACATTTCTGTGCAGTAAGAGCATGTTTTTACGTAATAGTTCTGAGACAGCAGAATGCGCTAAAGGTTTTATATAATAGTTCTTATTAAAGATTCATGCGTTAAGGTTTACATAACACTACTGTGATGCGTCTCCCCCGGGGGTACCCCCGATACAGGATGTCATAGCATAGAAACACACTGCGGTAGAACGCTGTCACACACTCTAACAACAGATCTAGGACCAGCTGACTAAAACCTCTATCCTAACCTTAACCAATAGACGTAGGACAACCTATCTGACCCCGAGGAAACACGGGATTATCAACAGAAACAGTAGGTGATCATAAACCTCTTGATAGATCACACAGTCAAGAGTCTGAGTTGAAGGTGAGGGTTATGAACTGTTCATAACCACCCTCATTGTCTTGGATTTCATCCATCCTCAGTCAGGGCCAGGGTTTAGGTCTACCATAACACAGTGATAAGCCCTTTGTGGGTCAGTCAATGGAAGCTCAACTGGTGTTTATCCTCCACTGATGAATAGAAACGTGTTTACAGTTTCCCTCTGAGTAAGACAGGGATCTGGGAATCAGACGACTGGGAAAGAAAATGCAGTAGAAACAGGAGAAACGGAGGGGAAGAAGGAGAGGTGAAGTGTGTGTTGTGTTGCCCCAGTGTTGCCCACAGTCCCCTCACCTCTTTTGGTTCATCATGAGTTCTCGATGGAGGTCCTGGTGGTTTCTGGAGCTCTTGACTGGGTTCAACAGCTTCTTGGGTTTGATCAGCTCCTCGCAGTCCCCCTCCAGATAGTCCGGCTCAGCCATTACACTCCTGACCAGAGACAGAGACAGACCTGGGTCCACACACCGATCTGAGGGGATTCATTATGTTATTAGTCATTTATTATATGATTCATTTACTTGATTCATTTACTACTATCATGCTTAACTACACAAGCACACACTCACGCTCTCTCTCTCACACACATACATACACACACATTCTAAAATCACACCTCACTGTAGGCACCATTACATGTAGCTGTTTTAAGGCATTGTGTGTTTCTGTGCCCAGACATTATGACCCCCACTACTGATGGCAGAGTCTGCAGTTACATAATCATTCCACTCCTCCACAGGAATGTTCTATTCTCCATAAGGAGAACCATATCTGCATTCAGACAGACTGCTCTCACTGCAGGTTTCTCAAATGCCGCTCTGAGAACAACAATACAAACAATATACAAATCTCCACATCTTTGTATGGATATTCTGTATTAAAATACTATACAGAGATTGCATTGGGCTATATTATTACACACATACAATACTCGTTGCTAAGCTAATCAGACATCAATCATCAAACAGGGAGTTCATCTCATGACCTATTCTCACAAACTGCTTTCAATATCCAAATATAAAGGCTACACATTTCCATTTCATACATTTGGTAATCTATTCAGATCATCAGAGCACAATTTCTTGCAGCCACCAAATGAATGAGTGCTATGTATGGATAGTAGCCTATATGTAGGATGTTCTATCTATTTCATATAGCCTACAGCTGATTTGTGTGTCCAAGACCAGTTTCTCCCTTGGAGACAATCCATTGTATTGGAAAACTCATTATAGAACATGAAATATGGCTATCCCGACACAGATAACTTCATAACGCCACAACTACTTACAATCAGGATAACAGCACCCACACAGACATGCACAAATCTAACCCAGTATCCATTCACTACCATAGCACGGTATAAAAAGTTATGAGATACACTTACATCGGTAAAACATATGCATAATAAGACCGGCTAGAAGGCGTCAAGTTTTCATCAAACAACGCACATTTTTACAAACTCTCCAACTTACCCTGCAGGAGGTGAGGAAAAACTGGTATTCTACACATAGTTGCCATCTGGACTATTGATTTGAAGTCATAATAATAATAATAATAATAATAGTGCTACTGTACTAGCAATAGCCTGGTATGACCTCTGGACAGGAGAAGAGAAAACAGAAGAGCTCCTGCTGGTCTGTGTGCACGCAGCTGTCCTACTGAGGGGAGAACGGAGCCTCTGGCTGGAATGAGCTTTGATGAGATGCACTATTATCTAATAGCAGCCCACTACACACACGCCCTCCCCTCCCCTCACTCACACACACACACACGCACTCTCTCTCTGGAAATGTCAAATAACCGACAACAAGCTATTCTCTTTCTCGGAGTTCAAAGGTGAGCTAGGTGTGTAATTGGTCGCATTCCAATGTGTATGGGTTTCTATGAATTAGTAGCATAGGCCAAAAGTACTCTGAGATGTTAGAACTGTGGGCATTACTTAGGTAATAGTAACATTTCATATCCTATGACATAAGAAACATTTCTCAGAATGGATCATCAGCATCACGCAGTGTAGGCTACATGGCCAAAAACACCCCATCTGCAATATACGCCCGCAGCCTACTTCATAATAAAAAATAAAAAAACATTAGTTCTAAACTTCATAAATTGAAAGTTGAATCTGTGTGTTAGCTGTTGTGTTGAAGGTACAACAACAATAATAACATCACAAGCATGGAGCTGTAATACTGTATGTCCCATTAAAAACAAGTGCCCTGAAGATATGTAATGTTTCTATCTCACCACTAGAGCTCGCTGCTGCCTCACATCCCAGAGAAGACCATAACAAAGAGGCAGTTACATAACAAAGAGACGGATAAACACCCATGTCTCCCACACGTTTTGAATGTTTTTTTTCTTCTCTTGATGAGGGCCAGATGTACTAAGTATTTGCATGAGAGGAACAGTCGATAAATAATTTGCATGAGAGGTACATCCTCAGAGAGGAACAGTCGACAAAGAAAAACAGAAAGATGATATTTTGATCCCATTATGTGAGAGATGACGCTATTGTGTTTTACACCATGTGGGGTATACATGTGCAGACATTGCACTTGAACAAAACAAAACATTTTGTCATCATAAATACACATAACCCCTGTGTATTTCATATGAAGGCAATAGTGTGTGTGTGCTCATGCATACTGTGTGTATGCGTGTCTGTGCTGTGTGTGTGCATGTGCTGATTGTGTACATCAAAAGCAATAACCGTAAGTGTGAGCAGCGGTGGGTAGCGGGGCAAGCAGGTGGGGGGTGTTAAGAAAGCATCCGTTTGGCTTAACACATCTGGTGGCACTTCCACCACCTTGCCTCATGGGAAAAGGAAGTGACATAGGGAGTTGAAAGGGCCAAGGCTCACCTCCTATCCCCTCTAAAGTCCCAGACGGGCTACATCTTAATAGTCTACAGTTGCTTTTACTTTCCTCATCTCCTTTTCTTCGTGATCAATTATCAGGGACGACAGAACTGGTGAAAATATAGTTCAGAAAATCTACCTGTGTTTTTTTTAAATAATAAAAGGGAAGGAAGCCATTTTAGAGTATGGAGACATGTCCTCTCCCTTCTTGCCTGGGACAGACAGACATTCAGAGAGGTGTGACATAATGCCACCAGACTTGTGCACTACAATACTGTCACAGAGAGCTCTGTCCTTTCTTTCCCATCTAGATGGTCACTCAACCGTCTGTGTGGTCATACTCCCCAGAGGAATCCTTTGCCTAGGAAGGTGACACACATGACAGTAAAACACACACCCTCCCATCTTATCCTGTGGGACATATCTGTCAACACTAAGACCCAATCACTATTTATAGGTCAAAGGTAAAGTAAACAGCTTTCAACACCGTGTGTGTGTGTGTGTGTGTGTGTGTGTGTGTGTGTGTGTGTGTGTGTGTGTATGTGTGTGTGTGTGTGTGTGTGTGTGTGTGTGTGTGTGGTGTGTGTGTGTATGTGTGTACATTACTTTTCAGGAGTGCACTTCCTGCTATTCCAGGCACCCCAATTAAAACAGCTCCTTCATTTTTATAGGTGTAGGAACCAGACGGCTTTTATAGGAGAATCTCAATTGCATACTTCTCGCATCCTCTCGCCTCCCTCTCAAAACCCATTGGAGGAGAAGATCAGAGGAGAGGGACCTAGGAGGAGGCGAGTAGAGAGGACGAGACGAGTATGCAATTGAGATCCAGTTATGTCTGACAACCTCAACACAGAGGAACTAACACTGTAAACACACTGCTATATGGTCAGAGGACACTGTTGTACTGCCCACACAGGAGAGGAGAGGAGTCAAACTGCAGTCTTCATCTTCTTGTTTACTCTTTGCATGTCACCCCTGCCACGACCTCTATGCGACTATGACCTCACAACCTGTGTGTGAGTGACACTGGGAAACCAGCGGGTAGGAGAGAGGGGTGAACGGTAAAAATAAACAGAGAGAGATAGAGACAGGGAGAATCAGAGGCTGTCAACATCTCAAAGCAATACTAATGAGTGAACTAATGGGTGAGTACTTTCTGATTGGGTGTCCATTTGTGTTTGTATTTCTAAGTAGGAAAGAGTGAGAGGGAGGAAGGAAGGGAGGGATTGACGGTGTGAGTGTGTGTATAAAGGAGGTGTGCATCCCTGTGTCTACCCTTGCAGGCTGCATTAGGGCTAATTGAATGACAGTCCTGGCACTGCACACAGAGTGCTGCACTAGGCTATTGCATCAGCATTGCTTGCCCTTCATTGGGTCTGAGCTAACAGCAGCACTACAAGTTTCAACAGACATGCACGCACACACTCACGTATGTCCGCATGCACACACAAACTTTCTGTTGTTGGCCAGGTGCCGAGGGTGTGAGTGATGACTGGTCACCATGGTGATGGTGGAACAATGACAGTTGAGTGGAAGTTGTGAGATAATTTAGACAAAAATAATCTAAATTATGGGAAATTACACTTGCTTATTGCAAGGTTGGAGGTTTAGAGAACCCCTTTTACTTTGTTCATGTAGTTCTGATGCCCTCAGAGTGAGAGGGAGAGATATGCCCCCTTACCCCCCACAACAACACACAACACACACAGGCAGTTAGGAAAGCAAAGGCTAGCTTTTCTAAACAGAAATTTCCATCCTATAGCACAAACTACAAAAGGTTCTGGGACGCTGTAAAGTCCATGGAGAATAAGAGCACCTCCTCCCAGCTGCCCACTGCACTGAAGCTAGGAAACACTGTCACCACTGATAAATCTACGATAATCGAGAATTTCAATCAGCATTTTTCTACGGTTAGCCATGCTTTCCACCTGGCTACCCCTACCCCGGTCAACAGCTCTGCACCCCCCACAGCAACTTGTCCGAGCCTCCCCCATTTCTCCTTCACCCAAATACAGATAGCTGATGTTCTTAAAAAGCTGCATAATCTGGACCCCAACAAATCAGCTGGACTAGACAATCTGGACCCTCTCTTTCTAAAATGATCCGCCGCAATTGTTGCAACCCCTATTACTAGTCTGTTCAACCTCTCTTTCGTATCGTCTGAGAACCCTAAAGATTGGAAAGCTGCCACTGGTCATCCCCCTCTTCAAAGGGGGGAGACACTCTAGACCCAAACTGTTACAGACCTATATCTATCCTACCCTGCCTTTCTAAAGTCTTCGAAAGCCAAGTTAACAAACAGATCGCCGTCCATTTCGAATCCCACCGTACCTTCTCCGCTATGCAATCTGGTTTCCGAGCTGGTCATGGGTAAACCTCAGCCACGCTCAAGGTCCTAAACGATATCATAACCGCCATCGATAAAAGACAATACTGTGCAGCCGTCTTCATCAACCTGACCAAGGCTTCGACTCTGTCAATCACCGCATTCTTATCGGCAGACTCAACAGCCTTGGTTTCTCAAATGACTGCCTCGCCTGGTTCACCAACTACTTCTCAGATAGAGTTCAGTGTGTCAAATCGGAGGGCCTGTTGTCCGGACCTCTGGCAGTCTCTATGGTGGTGCCACAGGGTTCAATTCTTGGGCCGACTCTTTTCTCTGTATACATCAATGATGTCGCTCTTGCTGCTGGTGATTCTCTGATCCACCTCTACGCAGACAACACCATTCTTGTCACGATTCCCACCGACGGTGGCGCCCCCTCCTGCTCGGGTGGCGCTCGGCGGTCGTCGTCACCGGCCTATTAGCTGCCACCGATTCCCTTTTGCTTTTCCCTTTTTTAATTTTGTGACACCTGTGGTCAATTAGCCATTAGAGGGGCTATTTAGTTTAGCTGGCCCGCTCCTGTTCGTGCGGGATTAATGATTGTTTCTTTGACAGACGGCTTATGTTCGTGTCGACGTTGTTTTGACGCCGTATGTACTTTCTCCCCTGTGTGTGGGAACATTTGTTTTTGTGTGAGTGTATATTAAAAACACCACTACCCTGTGTTCGCTGCTTCCTGCGCCTCATTCCTCCTCCACGACTACCAAGCCGTAACAATTCTGTATATTTCTGGCCCTTCTTTGGACACTGTGTTAACAAACCTCCAGACCAGCTTCAATGCCATACAACACTCCTTCCGTGGCCTCCAACTGCACTTAAATGCAAGTAAAACGATTTGCATGCTCTTCAAACGATCGCTGCCCGCACCCGCCTGCCCGTATAGCATCACTACTCTGGACGGACTTAGAATATGTGGACAACTACAAATACCTAGGTGTCTGGTTAGACTGTAAACTCTTCTTCCAGACTCACATTAAACATCTCCAATACAAAAGTAAATCTAGAATCGGCTTTCTATTTCGCAACAAAGCATCCTTCACTCATGCTGCCAAATATACCTTCGTAAAACTGACTATCCTACCGATCCTTGACTTCGGCGATGTCATTTACACTCTACTCAGCAAATTGGATGTAGTCTATCACAGTGCCATCCGTTTTGTCACCAAAACCCCATATACTAGCCACTGCTGCGACCTGTATGCTCTCGCTGGCTGGCCCTCGCTTCATATTCGTCGCCAAACTTACTACATTTGCACAACCTGTATATAGATTTTTCTATTGTGTTATTGACTGTACGTTTGTTTATCCCATGTGTAACTCTGTGTTGTTTATGTCGCACTGCTTTGCTTTATCTTGGCCAGGTCACAGTTGTAAATGAAAACGTGTTCTCAACTGGCCTACCTGGGTAAATAAAGGTGAAATAAAAAATAAATAAAAACATTTAGCCATGAAGAAAACCCTGAGAAAAAGATAGCGATATACAGCCTTCTAACTGACTGAGGAGAGATGGAGAGATGAGGAGGAGGAGGGGGAACGGAGGAATATGTGGAACAGTGACATTTAGCAGCTCAGATGTTGTTTCTCACTCAGGTTCCCACACGTAGCGCACACACCCAGAATGAGTTTCGGGTGGCTGAGGTTTGGTTAGTATTTCCTGTCCCAGAGCTAGAATAGTAGGGGCTGAGGAGAGGGCTGGAATTTGAGGGTCTCTTCCCTGAATGACTGCTGGGAGATCACCGCTCCCTTCACACACACACTGGATGATGTCAAATTGGGGTTCTGGTTCTATACATCAGACTTCTCTCAGAACACGCACTCACTCATAGAGCTGAGTGAGTCATGTCAGGCATGCTCTGTGTCAGACACTAGGAATGTGAACTCAACTACAAGCATCACTTCAGTTCACTAGGAGGAGCCCTGTAAGGCTGTAAATTCATAACACTGGGAATACTGAAACAGTGAAATAGAACATTTGTGAACTCTAATCAGCCCTGATGTCATTCCTCAGGGAACAGTGAAAACAGTGAGACAGCCCAAGTACAACACACCCTATCAGTGTCAGCCTACCACTGAGGGATTTAGCAGTACAGCTACCAGCCAAGAGACACACAACAACATCATGTCTACAGGCACAGAGAATGTTGGTTTCCTCAAGTACACAGTTCTTGTCCATTGCAGCTTGTGCAAACTTGTCTTTTCTGGGAAGTGAAAGTGCAACAGCAGCATTTCCCAACCATGACCTGAGCATTTAACATGCCATGGTCAGAGTGTACGAGCGGCTCGAGTTAGGATGGAATTCTATGTCGGGCAGAAATGACTGTTTGAATCAGGAAAGTTTCCTCTCACGACCTCTACAAGCCAGAACATTGAATAAAATGAAATGTTAACGGCTGCCCATGAGGTTGATCTTATGGCGGTAGGAATTTGAGATAATATATCCATAAAAAAGTATAATTACATCAACTTTTCAAAGCTCTGGTAGTGTGTTCAGATTTATATCACCTGAAGCATGTGCTAGTGCATGTATTTTCATCTTGTGCGCATGATGTAATTATACTTTCCGGTGGATATATTGTCTCACATTCCTCCCGCCAAAAGGACCACCCGGTTATTTAATTTCACGTTTTGGCTTGTAGAGGTCGTGAAAGGAAACTTTCTTGATTCAAACGCTCATCTCTGCCCGACATACAGTATAATGAATTCAGTGCAATTCAACGTTGGGTTTATAGCAAAGGATATATGTAGCTTTATAAACCTATCTGTACAGAGATGTTCTCTCCCTCTCTTTGCCACACCCAGGTATCTTCCTGTGGGGTAATCTCCACACTGTACAGTGAGATGGCTCCACTTAATGTGTACTCTATCACAACTTCCTGTCGATAGGAGCTTTCTGTGTTATACTAAGTAATTAACCAACCCAACTAGCTAACTACCTAACTAACCAACTAGCTAACTTTCAGGTCCCAGTTCTACATTAAAACACAATGTAGCTCTGAAACCTGTGAAGATAAACTGTCTGTTTTAGTTCAACTCAACAGATTTTCTGAGGCACTGAGTGTGGTATTTAGCCGTGAGCTTTAGCCTATCTCTTAGTTTGACACGAAATAGATATACTGGGAGGGAAAAGTGAAGTCATGTTCCTCCCCCATTGTTAAGGGTTATTTTTCAAGGAGAGGCTTGTGTTATCATACACACACTCACACGCATTATGACTGGCAGGGTCAGAGGCAGAATAAAGAGTGAATGGAGCTCATTGAAAGAGCAGAGGCATCAGTTTGAGTCCCGCCATAGGAATGTGATGAACCTGCAGGACTGTTGTAATACTGGAGCACGGCCCCATCCACACATACAGTACACACCTCAGAGAACAGAGGATAGTAGAGTGAAATACACAGGTGGCTGTGTAACTAACCATATCTTGTCCTCCAGACAGACAAGGGGAAATCAAAGCCTGTTCATAACGCCCCCCCCCCCCCCCCCCCCCGACACCCCTGCTGGACACCTGCCTCACAAATGATTGGGGTGGGGTAGAGGGGGCTGTTTTGGGTGACAGCTGTCCCTTTCTCCTGTCCCTCTGACACAATGGCAGCTCTATGGGTCACATATACCCCCTCACAGCTGGGACCAACACATGTGTGCATAGGAATGCTCAAGGTATATCTGACCAACCATATCTCTTCACTTTGGGTCAGACACCACCGCGAGGAGGAATGACCTTACTTCAACAAACGCACACACCGTTAGAACAGACAGTCAGACTCCTGCAGATCTCTTATTGTGAGCTAAGCCCTGATTGGATGGAGGGTATGGTAGCGCGGATTAGGTCTCCTTTGTTTACATGCTGCTGCAAAAAACAGCAACAACAAAAACTGTTCCATTAGCAACATGTTTGATACCATAACAGAGAGAGACAGACAGATACACATACACATGCACCACCGGGGCACAAACACACACAGAACAGGATAATGATACACAAACACAAACACTAATTGAACACATTGGTCACCAAACAACCAGGAGTTATCATCATACAGTTTCTTTGTTCTCTTTTGTGGTTTGTCGTAAATTGCAGCACAAATCAGGAGTTGTAATGTAGCAAACATTTTTTTCAATCTTTTTTGTCAACAAGCTATTTTCAATATACTGCTTGACAGAGACGCTAAGCTGCTAGCCATCAAGCTAATGAAGTTGGTACCAGATGAGTTTTGCAATGGAGCCCTCTTTGTCTGGAGAAATAAATGAACGGTTCCAGCTCTGTGGGAGCTGTATGACAAAACTTTGTTTCTGGAAAAAACGGATCACTCAGAGTTCCAATGCAGCAATTGTTTGCTTGCCCGAGGATTATAGGCTTGAGGTGGCTTCCTTGATCACACAGGTTGCCAGTCTACGTAAGAAACTGAGGAAAACGCAGAGTGGAATGTTAACATTTTCTATGCCGGTGGCTGGACAGCGTTTGCACTTGTTGGGTGCATCTCCGACTTGTCGTTTGTCATTATCTGACTGCCCGGTGTTGCCCGGAGCTCCCCCATCTGATAGCAGAGTCAAAGGTGCACAGCAAGAGGAGCAAGGCAATCAACGATGGTCGCATGTTACGAGCTGTGGAAGTCGAAGGCAGCGGCCTTCCGCAAAGCAGTCTACACTCCCAACGAGAGGCCCGGAGCGGAAACAGACAACGAATAGTTTCGCTGTCCTGATGCCTGTGTCTGCAGCCTCAGTGCCTACTATTACGATTTTGAAGTCGACAATCTTCCTTCCCTGCTCTGGATCAAGCGGGGCTTCTCCATCTGTCGGAGGCCTGCACCAGGCACTGGGAGCAACGGCTCAAGTTATCCTGCCTCTCGCCAGTCCATAAATGGTTCTTCAAATCCTGTGAAGCATGGGAGTGGACGGATTTCCTCATCCTTCTCGCCAGCCGTGGTTCTGGGCAGCTCCATTGTAAGAAATGTGACCGTTCCTTGTGCAAAACAATGTCTTATCCCGGAGCTCAAGTAAATGACATTACTAAGCTGCTTCCAGATGTACATCAGACATGGACATCGATTCTATCATAGTCCTTGTGGTTTTAATGACATTATGAAGGACAGCTCTGAACAGTTGAAACTGGATTTTAAAGAGCTGAGTGACTCTCTGTTAGACACTAACAAAAGGCCCATCATATCTGGCCCTGTGCCCTCTCTGAATCGTGGCATTGAACGCTTTAGCAGGATTCTTACCCTTCACAACTGGCTATGTGATTATTGCAGCTCAATGGGTGTAACTTTTGTTGACAATTTCGATACCATTCGGAAACAAAACACGTTTTATAAGGAGGTGGGATCCACTCAAATCATTTGGGTTCCTGGATCCTTTCACAGCATTATAAAGCTGCGTTGAGACAAAGACTTATCATTGACCCAAGCCCAGCTCAGTTAATCCCTACAATTGTGTCAGTGAGTTGTCATTATGCTTCAGCAAATGTACATTATCCCAGGGGCATTGGAAGACACAATGTAAGTAACCTAATGTATGTCCCTCTAACTGCCCTGAATGCCTCTGCTGATCCTACAGCTATTAAATGCAGTAATCATGTGCCTATGAACCAGAGTTATACTGTTAGCACTGAGGCAGTGTGCCCTAGTAGGAAGTCCACTGTGTGCAGCTTACCTGCACTAATATAAATAACATGAGCATATCTACATCTGCTAAGCTTCTCAGTAAAGCAATGAAAACAAGTAAGCATCCCAGAAGAAAAGTGCTCAAAATAGTCCATGTTAACATATGTAGCTTAAGAAACAAGGTTTGTGAAATCAATAATTTGCTAGTAACAGATGACATTCATATTCTGACTATCTCTGAAACTCACTTGGATAATACCTTTGATGATACAGTGGTAGCAATACAAGGTTATAACATTTACAGAAAATATAGAAATGCCAATGGTGGAGGTATTGCTGTTTATATTCAGAACCACATTCCTGTAAAGATTAGAGAGGATATCATGTTAAATACTGTGAAGTAATATGGCTACTGGTTCATCTGCCTCACCTAAAGCCCATTCTGGTGGGAAGCTGCTATAGACCACCAAGTGCTAACATTCAGTATCTGGATAATGTGTGAAATGCTCGATAATGTATGTGATATCAATAGAGAGGTATATTTTCTGGGTGATTTAAATATTGACTGGCTTTCATCAAGCTGCCCACTCAAGAAAAAGCTTCAGTGTAACCACTGCCTGCAACCTGGTTCAGGTTATCAGTCAACCTACCAGGGTAGTTACAAACAGCACAGGAATGAAATCATCAACATGTGTTGATCACATCTTTACTAATGCTGCAGAAATTAGCTTGAAAGCAGTATCCAGATCCATTGGATGTAGTGATCACAATATAATAGCCATGTCTGGGAAAACCAAAGTTCCAAAGGCTGGGCCTAATATAGTGTATAAGAGGTCATACAATAAGTTTTGTATGTTGTTGATGTAAAGAATATTTGTTGGTCCGTTGTGAGTAATGAGGAGCAAACAGACGCTGCACTTGACACATTTATGAAATTGCTTATTCCAGTTACTAATAAGCATGCACCCATTAATAAAATGACTGTAAAAACTGTTAAATCCCCGTGGATTGATGAGAAATTTAAAAATGGTATGCTTGAGAGGAATGAAGAAAAAGGAATGGCAAATAAGTCTGGCTGCACAACCAATTGACAAATGTATTGCAAATGTAGAAATCATGTGACTAAACTGAATAAAAAGATGATGAAACTACACAATGAAACAAAGATAAATGACATAAAGAATAAAAGTAAAAAGCTTTGGAGCACCTTAAATTACATTTTGGGGAAAAAGGCAAACTTAGCTCCATCATTTATTAAATCAGATGGCTCATTCATCACAAAACCCACTGATATTGCAAACTACTTTAATGTTTTTTTTCATTGGCAAGAATAGCAAACTTAGGCATGACATGTCAGCAACAAACACTGACACTGCATATCCAATTATATCTGACCAAATTATGAAAGACAAGCATTGTAATTTTTTATTCCGTAAAGTGAGTGTGGAAAAGCCACCGGGGTCAGCCAACTTGGATGGAAAATTACTGAGGATAAGCCACCGGGGTCTGACAACTTGGATGGAAAATTACTGAGGATAGTAGCGTACGATATTGCCACTCCTATTTGCCATATATTCAATTTAAGCCTACTAGAAAGTGTTTGCCCCCAGGCTTGGAGGGAAGCAAAAGTTATTCCGCTAAAATAGAATATTATAGAATAGTAAATCCCCCTTTACTGGCTCAAATAGCCAACCAATCAGCCTGTTACCAACCCTTGGAAAGAATTGTGTTTGACCAGATACAGTACTATTTTACAGTAAACAAATTGACAACAAACTTTCAGCATGCTTATAGGGTAGGACATTCAACAAGCACAGTACTTACACAAATGACTGATGATTGGATGAGAGAAATTGATAATAAAAAGATTGCGGGGGCTGTTTTGTTAGACTTCAGTGCTTTGATTTTATTGATCATAGTCTGCTTCTGGAAAAACGTATATGTTATGGCTTTACACCCCGTACTATTTTGTGGATAAGGAGTTACCTGTCTAACTGAACACAGAGGGTGTTCTTTAATGGAAGCCTCTCCAACATAATCCAGGTAGAATCAGGAATTCCCCAGGGCAGGTGTCTAGGCCCCTTACTTTCTTCAATCTTTACTAATGACATGCCACTGACTTTGCGTAAAGCCAGTGTGTCTATGTATGCGGATAACTCAACACTATACATGTCAGCTACTACAGCGACTGAAATGACTGCAACATTTAACAAAGAGCCGCAGTTAGTTTCAGAGTGGGTGGCAAGGAACACGTTAGCCCTAAATATTTATAAAACTAAAAGCATTGTATCTGGGACAAATCATTCCCTAAACCCTAAACATCAACTAAATCTTGTAATAAATTGAGGTGACTAAACTGCTTGGAGTAACCCTGGATTGTAAACTGTCATGGTCAAAACATGTTGATATAACAGTAGCTAAGATGGGGAGAAGTCTGTCCATAATAACAGCACTATCAACAAGGCAGGTCCTACAGGCCCTAGTTTTGTCGCACCTGGTGTACTGTTCAGTCGTGTGGTCAGGTGCCACAAAAAGGGACTTAGGAAAATTGCAATTGCCTCAGAACAGGGTAGCACGGCTGGCCCTTTGATGTACACAGAGTGCTAATATTAATAATATGCATGTCAATCTCTCCTGGCTCAATGTGGAGGAGAGATTGACTTCATCACTACTTGCATTTATGAGAGGTATTTACATGTTGACACCCATGCATACCCCACAAGACATGCCACCAGAACAGAACAGAAAGTCCAGAACAGACTATGGGAGGCGCACAGTACTACATAGTCCATGACTACATGGAACTCTGTTCCACATCAAGTAACTGATGCAAGCAGTAAAATTTGATTTAAAAAACAGATCAAAAAAACACCTTATGGAACAGCGGGGACTGTGAAGCAACTTAAACATTGGCACAGACACACACACACACACACACGATAACATACACACTATACACACACGTACACATGGATTTAGTACTGTAGATATGTGGTAGTGGTGGAGTAGGGGCCTGAGGGCACACACTGTGTTGTGAAATCTGTGAATGTATTGTAATGTTTTTAGAATTGTATAAACTGCCTTAATTTTGCTGGACCCCAGGATTAGTAGCTTCTGCCTTGGCAGCAGATAATGGGGATCCATAATAAATACAAATACAAATTACGGCTCTGAAACTCTTGCCCATTATAATAACTATGGACAGTTAGTTAGTTGGCCTACTCGGTGACTTTAGTTTCCGACTGAGCTCAAAGAGTACAGTAATGCGGTCATGTACCTCCATTCTGAACAAAGAC